>NC_091354.1:25207559-25495059 GCF_038502225.1 Cherax quadricarinatus
AGAAGATTTAAGAGATACATTGTTGATATAAAGGTGGCATATATATATATATATATATACATGTTGTTACGTGTGTATCACCGATTATAAGGCGAAAATCTCATCCAGCTCCTCAGAGCTGGGGCGTGTGCCCAAAATGCAGCATGCATTACCCCTTTGAACAGCCGCGCTGAGCCGCTGGAACAGAAAACTAGCTGCCCTGGGATCCCTAGTTACCCTGATGAGTCTTTTTCCCAGCTCCTTAAGGAAATTAGATGCACTCTTTCCCCATGAGCCAAGGGTCTCTGAGCCTATGGGAACAAACATATAATGATGGGCAAGTTCTCCATATTTTCTAGACTTTTGGGACTCCCTAAAGCTGGCAGCTGCCCCTCCTTCCTCCCTGGTGTATTGGAGATAGGTATCAGCCAAGGTAGATGCACATGTATAGTCCCACACCACCTGCTTCCCATCTGTCCAGGCTTGAAGGGTGATACCATCTGGACGCTTCTGGCTGCCATCAGATCTGCATAGTTGGGGTGGCTCCCTTACTGCTGGGCATCCAGCTGTTGTGAGGCTCCTCTTGATAATGTTATTAACCTCCTCATGTCTTGCAATCTTTCCCTCGGATTTACGGCACACAAGACCATGGTACCCGAATCGGTCTGCTGCTTCACTGCCACAAATACACCTGTGTTCGGCGAGAATAGGGGCGGCAAGTCGAAGGGCAACACCGATGCGGATGGTCTGTGGGTCGAGGCGTGTGTCAAGGCTGGAGTTGGGAACAGCCAACAGAAAGTCCCCAGCATGAGGGGCTCTCACTGCCAGCAGGCGGGCTCTATCCTTCCCTGACACACTCTGAAGCATCGTTGAGGCTATATTTTCCACTACTGGACCATCCCAGTGCGATTGTTTGTAGTTGTTGGGGGGAGCAGGTCTGGTTTCTGAGCCCGTTAGATTATCCCAGATCATTGCTCCGTCAATGAATTTTTGGTCCTGGGCTCCAATCTTGTCCCTAAGATGTTCAGGGAGAATCGCTGCTACAAGCTCTCTGGATGCAATACACGAGGACAGAAAAGCAGGTAACGCAATCTGTGATGACTTGCGGACACCAATGCCTCCTAGTCTGACTGGAAGTGTAGCTTGGTTCCACTGCCCGTCTTCTAGAGTAAGGTTAAGTACTTTCGTAAAAATCTGCCTCAGAATACTGTCATATTCGTGCAGTATAGGGTTATCATATGAAGGTGCACATCTTAGGAAATATGTCAACCTGGGCAGACTCAAGCACTTTGTGAGAAGGTACAAGGCATCGTGGGTGTCCAGATTGCCTATTCGTTGTTCCATTCTCCTTAACTCTTCCAATTTCTTCCTGAGAATTGTGTCAATGGCATTGCTTCCCAGAGGTGCTCCTAGCAAGACACTATTTGTGGGGGCAATGACTGCTGCTCCTGGTAGTTTTGATCTCACTGCATTTATCACTTGTTGACTGACTGAGATGATTTCACATTTGGATGGATTCAGGATGAGACCCATTTCCTGTCCCCGTGTCATTACCTGTGTAAGGTCATGTAGGAGGGACTCCTTTGTACCTGCTAGTGTGCCATCATCTAGGAACCAGATGTTTAGCTCGCTGGTCAGTCTGACTGTGATTTCCCTAACTGCAATACAGAAGAGAAATGGTGCAAGAGGATCTCCTTGTTGGACACCCTCTGATGATGTGATTTCATGCTCTCCGAAGAGAAGCATTGATTCCTTGCTATACCCAGCTGAAACAAAAGGGAAGAGACCAGGGAAATGTTCTTGTACTGCTGCTAATACCACGTCTCTTTTCAGGAGATTGAACGCATTCTTGAAATCTAATTTTACCACTGCATTGTCCTCAGGCAGGTTGTTGATATATGCCCTTGTTGCATGAACCGCTGCTTCACTTCCTTGAGAGACCCCAAAGCCAAGCTGGTTTGGTTGAAGCATCATGGCTGCCTGTGCACGAATACTTCGGACAGCAGCTTTGGATACGAGGCGGCGTAACGTGTTGCCTACTGCAATTGGCCGAATTCCTCCATCCTTCTTTTTAAGTGCACAAAGTGTTGCACCAAAAAAGAAAGGTCTAATATATATATATAATATATATATATATATATATAATATATATATATATATATATATATATATATATATATATATATATATATATTATAGGTAGTAGGTTGGTAGACAGCAACCGCCCAGGGAGGTACTACCGTCCTGCCAAGTGAGTGTAAAACGAAAGCCTGTAATTGTTTTACATGATGGTAGGATTGCTGGTGTCCTTTTTTCTGTCTCATGAACATGCAAGATTTCAGGTCCGTCTTGCTACTTCTACTTACACTTAGGTCACACTACACATACATGTACAAGCACATATATACACACCCCTCTGGGTTTTCTTCTATTTTCTTTCTAGTTCTTATTCTTGTTTATTTCCTCTTATCTCCATGGGGAAGTGGAACAGAATTCTTCCTCCGTAAGCCATGCGTGTTGTAAGAGGCGACTAAAATGCCGGGAGCAAGGGGCTAGTAACCTCTTCTCCTGTATATATTACTAAATGTAAAAGGAGAAACTTTCGTTTTTCCTTTTGGGCCACCCCGCCTCGGTGGGATACGGCCGGTGTGTTGAAAGAAAGAATATATATATATATATATATATATATATATATATATATATATATATATATATCGTGCCGAATATGTAAAACTGGTGAATTAGCAAGAACTTATTTAAAATTAAGTCCTTTCTGAAATTTTCTCTTATACGTTTAAAGATATATTTTTTTCATTAATGTTGATGTAAAAATTTGTAATTTTGCACCAAAAGGAACTTAGAAAACTTACCTAACCTTATTATAAAAAGAACAATTTATTTTAGCCTAACCCAACTAAATATATTTTAGTTTTGTTTACAATAATTTAATACTAAACAAACACAGTGAAATATATTTTTTTCGTAAGGTTCAGAATGACTTTGGCGAAATTACTGCATACACAAATTTTCACTTGTCCTATATGGCAAGATGAGCGTTGCTATTTAAGCCAAGATCGCAAGTTCTGCCTATTTGGCACGACATATATATATATATATATATATATATATATATATATATATATATATATATATATATATATATATATATATATGCATAACAACCACTCTGAAAGAATAGAGAAATTCCAAGCGCTTTCGCTTTCTTTCAGAGTGGTTGTTTTGCATATTCTGAAATCACCTGTTTACTGTGATCTTATTGCATATATATATATATATATATATATATATATATATATATATATATATATATATATATATATATATATATATATATATATATATATATAACAACTCGGCCGCCTCCCACCGAGGCAGGGTGACCCCCCCCCCAAAAAAAAAAAAAAATTCACGAAAAGAAAATACTTTCATCATCAACACTTTCACCTTACTCAAACATAGTCAATGTTTTTGCAGAGGTGCTCAGAACACAACAGTTTAGAACCATATACGTTTAAAGATACACAACATATACCTCCAAACTGCCAATATCTCAAACCCCTCCTTTAGAGTTCAGGCATTGCACTTCCCATTTCCAGGACTCAAGTCCGGCTATATAAAAATAACTTGTTTCCCTGAATCCCTTCACTAAATATTACCCTGCTCACACTCCAACAGCTCGTCAGGTCCCAAATACCATTCGTCTCCATTCACTCCTATCGAACACGCTCACGCACACACGCACGATGTCCAAGCCCCTCGCCCACAAAACCTCCCTTACCCCTTCCTTCCAACCTTTACGAGGACGACCCCTACCCCGCCTTCCTTTCCCTACAAATTTATATGCTCTCCATGTCATTCGACTTTGATCCATTCTCTCTAAATGAACAAACCACCTCAACAACCCCTCTTCACCCCACTGACTTATTTACTGACTTATTTACTGACTTTATTTACTCAACACCTTCTCCTAATTTCTACACTCAGAATTTTCTGCATAATATTTACACCACACATTGCCCTTAGACAGGACATCACTATCTCCAACCGCCTCCTCGCTGCTGCATTTACAACCCAAGCTTCACACCCATATAAGAGTGTTGGTACTACTCTGCTTTCATATATTCCCTTCTCTGCCTCCATAACGTTTTTTTATCTCCACATATACCTCAACGCACCACTCGCCTTTTTTCCCTCATCAATTCTATGATTAACCTCATCCTTCATGAATCCATCTGATGACACGTCAACTCCCAAGTATCTGAAAACATTCACTTCTTCCATACTCCTCCTCCCCAATATATCCAATTTTTCTTTATCTAAATCATTTGATACCCTCATCACCTTACTCTTTTCTATGTTCACTTTCAACTTTCTACCTTTACACACATTCTCAAACTCATCCACTAACCTTCGCAATTTTTCTTTAGAATCACCCATAAGCACAGTATCATCAGCAAAAAGTAACTGTGTTAATTCACATTTTGTATTTGATTCCCCATAATTTAATCCCACCCCTCTCCCGAACACCCTAGCATTTACTTCTTTTACAACCCCATCTATAAATATATTAAACAACTATGGTGACATTACACATCCCTGTCTAAGACCTACTTTTGGCGGGAAGTAATCTCCCTCTCTTCTACACACCCTAACCTGAACCTCACTATCCTCATAAAAACTCTTTACAACATTTAGTAACTTACCACCTATTCCATAAACTTGCAACATCTGCCACATTGCTCCTCTATCCACTCTATCATATGCCTTTTCTAAATCTATAAATGCAATAAAAACTTCCCTACCTTTATCTAAATACTGTTCACATATATGCTTCAATGTAAACACTTGATCTACACATCCCCTACCCACTCTAAAATCTCCTTGCTCATCCGCAATCCTATATTCTGTCTTACCTCTAATTCTTTCAATGATAACCCTACCGTACACTTTTCCTGGTATACTCAGTAAACTTATTCCTCTATAATTTTTACAATCTCTTTTGTCCCCTTTCCCTTTATATAAAGGGACTATACATGCTTTCCGCCAATCCCTATGTACCTTCCCCTCTTTCATGCATTTATTAAACAAAAGTTCCAAAACTCCAACACTATATCCTCCCCTGCTTTTAACATTTCTGTCATGATCCCATCAGTTCCAGCTGCTTTACCCCCTTTCATTCTACGTAATGCCTCACGTACCTCCACCACACTTACATTCTGCTCTTCTTCACTCCTAAAAGATGGTATACCTCCCTGACCAGTGCATGAAATTACCGCCTCCCTTTCTTCCTCAACATTTAAAAGTTCCTCAAAATATTCTCGCCATCTACCTAATACCTCCCTCTCCCCATCTAGTAACTCCCCTACTTTCTTAACTTGTTTAACTCACTCCAAATTTTTTTCTTATTTTCATTAAAATTTCTTGACAGTGCCTCTCCCACTCTATCATCTGCTCTCCTTTTGCACTCTCTCACCAGTCTCTTCACCTTTCTTTTACTCTCCATATACTCTGCTCTTCTTATAACACTTCTGCTTTGTAAAAACCTCTCATAAGCTAACCTTTTCTCTTTTATCACACCCTTTACTTCATCATTCCACCAATCACTCCTCTTTCCTCCTGCCCCCACCCTCCTATAACCACAAACTTCTGCCCCACATTCTAATACTGCATTTTTAAAACTCATCCAACCCTCTTCAACCCCCCCACTCCTTTTGCACTAGCCCACCTTTCTGCCAATAGTCGCTTATATCTCACTCGAACTTCCTCCTCCCTTAGTTTATACATTTTCACTTCCCTCCTACTTGTTGTTGCCACCTTCCTCTTGTCCCATCTACCTCTTACTCTAACTGTAGCTAAAACTAAATAATGATCCGATATATCAGTTGCCCCTCTATAAACATGTACATACTGGAGCCTACCCATTAACCTTTTATCCACCAATACACAATCTAACAAACTACTTTCATTACGTGCTTCATCATACCTTGTATATCTATTTATCCTCTTCTTCATAAAATATGTATTACTTATTGCCAAATCTCTTTCTACACATAGCTCAATTAAAGGCTCCCCATTTACATTTACCCCTGGCACCATAAATTTACCTACTACTCCCTCCACAACATTTTTACCCACTTCAGCATTGAAATCCCCAACCACAAGTACTCTCACACGTGGTTCAAAACTCCCCACGCATTCACTCAACATTTCCCAAAATCTCTCTCTCTCTCCTCTACACTTCTCTCTGCTCCAGGTACATATACGCTTACTATAACCCACTTTTCACATCCAACCTTTATTTTACTCCATATAATCCTTGAATTAATATATTTATAGTCCCTCTTTTCCTGCCATATCTTATCCTTCAACATTATTGCTACTCATTCTTTAGCTCTAACTGTATTTGAAACCCCTGACGTAAACCCATTTATTCCTCTCCACTGAAACTCTCCCACCCCTTTCAGCTTTGTTTCACTTAAAGCCAGAACATCCAGCTTCTTCTCATTCATAACATCCACAATCATCTCTTCCATATCATTTGCACAACATCCACGCAAGTTCAGACTTTCCACTTTGACGATTTTCTTATTCTTTTTAGTAATCTTTACAGGAAAAGGGGTTACTAGCCCATTGTGTGCGTGTGTGCATATATATATATATATATATATATATATATATATATATATATATATATATATATATATATATATATATATATATATATATATATATATATATGTCGTGCCGAATATGTAAAACTGGTCAATTAGCAAGAACTCATTTAAAATTAAGTCCTTTCTGAAAATGTCTCTTGTACGTTTAAAAATATATTTTTTTCCATTAATGTTAATATAAAAATTTTTAATTTTGAACCAAAAGAATCTTAGAGAACTTACCTAACCTTATTACAACAAGAGTAATTTATTTTAGCCTAACCCAACTAAATATATTTTAAATACGTTTACAATAATTTAGTACTAAACAAACACAATCAAATATATTTTTTTCGTTAGGTTCAGAATGATTTTGGCGAAATTATTGCATACACAAATTTTCACTTGTCCTATATGGCAAGATGAGCGTTGCTATTTAAGCCAAGATCACAAGTTCTGCCTATTCGGCACGACATATATATATATATATATATATATATATATATATATATATATATATATATATATATATATATATATATATATATATATATATATATATATATATATATATAAACTGTTGAATGGTAAAGTGTGATAATTTATATAGTGTCTGTACTTCAAACTTAACTTTATATAATGTATCTCATAGGAGATACATCTAGACTTGTGTTGTATTTTGTAAAGAAATTGCGGATTGTTGTGGGTATTATCGAAAATGAGGAATTATTTGGATTATCCTGGTTAAGAGTGAAAATGTGTAATGTTTTCCCTGTGTTGTATATGAAATATGTAATATTGAGAATTCATGTAATGAAGAAAATGTAATACTTTAAAATAGAAAATATTAGTGTTATCCTATGTTTCTTCATTTAAGTTAATTTTAAGTTAATAAGGGGACACAGAGTGACCTGGTATTGTGATGTGTGTATGGAGTGAGATGGTGACGACCAAGATGATCCAGAACAAAATGCATAGAATTTCTTCAAGAGAAAAATATGTTGATTTTAGTCAATGAATTGTATCTTTTTTCAATTAATTTTTTTTTTGTTGGAGGTATATGAAATGCATTGGTTGTATAATAAATAAATGAAAATATTGTGTATTAGTGTTATCCTGCATTTTAATGTCTGCTCGACAAGATTCAGCCTGTGTGTGTAAGGTCGTCGCGTGACGTCGCTGACCGCCGAGTAAACACAGGTGGGGTGACGTCACACTTGTTTAGACCTGTAGTAAGAGTAAGTACCATGCCCCATAGGGGGAGTTCATTTGAATGCTTACCCCCAGATGGGGGAATCCAAAAAACTTGATCCAAGGAGATGTAGTCTTTGTATTACTGATATCGAGAAAAACTTGATCCAAGGAGATAGAGGAGAAATACTTGGGGTAGAAGTGGATGGTGGGGGAAATCTTTGTATTATTGATATCGAGAAAAACTTGATCAGAGGAATTGGAGCAGGGAATTTGAAACCCCAGAGGGGTAATCCAAAAAACTTGATCCGAGGAAGTGGAGTCTTTGTATTATTGATATCGAGAAAAACTTGATCCAAGGAAGTAGAGCAGGACTATTTGAGGTAGAAGTGGGTGGTGGGGGGTGTGGAGGGAGGGTGTTGATCCGAGGAGATCATAAGAAATTCGAACCCCCAGAGGGGGGAACCCAAAAACTTGGTCTAAGGAGATGGAGTCTTTGTATTATTGATATCGAGAAAAACTTGATCCAAGGAAGTAGAGCAGGAATTTTGGGGTGGAAGTGGGTTGTGGGAGGTGTGGGGGGGGGAAATCTTTGTATTATTGATATCGAAAAAACTTGATCCGAGGAATTGGAGCAGGAAATTTGGGATGCAAGTGGGACTCCATTTTGAATGCTTACCCCCAGAGGGGAGAATCCAAAAAACTTGATTCGAGGAAGTGGAGTCTTTGTATTATTGATATCGAGAAAAACTTGATCCAAGGAGTTGGAGCAGAAATTTTGGGATGGGGTGGTGTGGGGGGAGGGTGTTGATCCGAGGAGATCATAAGAAATTCGAAACCCCATAGGGGGGGAAACCAAGGAAGTGGACCAGAAATATATGGTTTAGAGGGTGTTGATCCGAGGAGATGGAGCAGGAATATTTGGGGTGGAAGTGTGGTGGGAGGTGTGGGGGGAAAATCTTTGTATTATTGATATCGAGAAAAACTTGATCCGAGGAGATGGAGCAGAAATTTTGGGTGTGGTTGGTGTAAGGGAGGGTGTTGTTCCGAGGAGATGGAGAGCACAAGAAATTCAAAAAAAATTTCGAAACCCCATAGGGAGGGAATCCAAAAAACTTGATCCGAGGAAGTGGAGGAGAAATACTTGAGGTAGAAGTGGATGGTGGGAGGTGTGGGGGGAAAATCTTTGTATTATTGATATCGAGAAAAACTTGATCCGAGGACATGTAGAGCACAAGAAATTCAAAACAAGAAATTCCAAAAAATTTGATCCGAGGAGATGGAGAGCAGACGAAAATGAAATTGAAAAAAAAATCGAAAAAAAACAGAAAAAAATTCGGGGAGCGGGGGCGATCCGGACGACGCTGCAGAAGGCGCTGCAGAAGGCGCGGGCGGGCGCGAGGGCGCAGGCGGGTCGGCGGGTGCGGGCGCGCGGGCGCTGCGCAGAAGGAGTCCGCTCAGAGGAGGCAGCCACTGAGAGGAGGAGACCGCTGAGAGGAGGCAGCCACTGAGAGAAGGAGACCGCTGAGAGGAGGCAGCCACTGAGAGGAGGAGACCGCTGAGAGGAGGCAGCCACTGAGAGAAGGAGACCGCTGAGAGGAGGCAGCCACTGAGAGGAGGAGACCGCTGAGTGGAGGCAGCCACTGAGAGGAGGAGACCGCTGAGAGGAGGAAGCCACTGAGAGGAGGAGACCGCTGAGAGGAGGCAGCCACTGAGAGAAGGAGACCGCTGAGAGGAGGCAGCCACTGAGAGGAGGAGACCGCTGAGAGGAGGCAGCCACTGAGAGAAGGAGACCGCTGAGAGGAGGCAGCCACTGAGAGGAGGAGACCGCTGAGAGGAGGAAGCCACTGAGAGGAGGAGACCACTGAGAGGAGGCAGCCACTGAGAGGAGGCAGCCACTGAGAGGAGGCAGCCACTGAGAGGAGGCAGCCACTGAGAGGAGGCAGCCACTGAGAGGAGGCAGCCACTGAGAGGAGGCAGCCACTGAGAGGAGGCAGCCACTGAGAGGAGGCAGCCACTGAGAGGAGGCAGCCACTGAGAGGAGGCAGCCACTGAGAGGAGGAAGCCACTGAGAGGAGGAGACCGCTGAGAGGAGGCAGCCACTGAGAGGAGGAAGCCATACAGAAGAAAACTTCACTACTGATGTGATTTTAAGATACAAACATCCCTCTTGAAAAGGAGAGATGATCTGAGCTTATTTTAGAAAGTACCTTTACTCCAAAGCACAAAATTTTTCAATAAGCATGACAGAAAATATGTGATGAGCAAATGTATTATGATTTATCATGTATTTTCAAACGAGAAAAAGACTTCCACTGCCAAGAAAATGCTGCAAACAATGATGAGCAACGTTTACAAATATCTAACAACTCGTAATATTGGGGATGAATGGTTCAAAGAACCTACACGTTGTTAAATTAGACACATGTGCAACTCTTGGGTATCTTTATTGAGGAAACGTTTTGCCACACAGTGGCTTCATCAGTTCATACAAAGGATAAACTTGAAGAACAGGAGGAGAATGAGGTAATCAGTCCCTCAACCTTGAGTCGATGTGGTCAGTCCATCAATCTTATTCAATCTATTCAAGATTGATGGATTGGCCACATCGACTCAAGGTTGAAGGACTGACTACCTCATTCTCCTCCTGTTCTTCAAGTTTATCCTTTGTATGGACTGATGAAGCCACTGTGTGGCGAAACGTTTCCTCAATAAAGATACCCAAGAGTTGCACATGTGTCTAATTTAACAACTCATAATATATTGACATATGCACCAGCATATGGTGAGGACATGTAAACTTACCCCATACCCAGGTACTGGTGGAAAAACACTCTAAATGCGCACAGAATTAGATCAATAGTTCGGAAATAGTTACTAATAAACTATAAATCTGGAGGTTCTGTCAAAAAACATGCCAGGCTCTGTTAGGCATCAGTACGTGTAGTTCTTAACTACTGAACTTCTAAAATATATCGCAGATTTCATATTTAAAATACAGAAGACCTTCTTAATATATCTAAAACTAATACTTCTCAACCAGTGATATATTATCAAAGAAACTTGAATTAAAAAAACATCGAAGAAGGCTTTTATGAGGAAGAATTGATTCCTACTTAAATTCACTAAACATTTATTATAAACGAAATTTTAGGTAGAAAAAATCAGAGGAAAGACGTTTTACCGACTGAAAAAAATATCACATAAAACCCTTGGCATGTAAAAGGATTAGTGCTAAACGAGAGATAAAATATTCATTGAGTATTAGAGTAATTTACTGGGTATAAATGCTCTGGAAAACGTACAAAGGAGGATGACAATGATGATCCCATGTATCAGAAATCTTCCCTGTGAGGATAGGCTGAGGGTCCTGAATCTGCACTCTCTCGAAAGGCGTAGAATTAGGGGGGATATGATTGAGGTGTATAAATGGAAAACAGGAATAAATAAAGGGGATGTAAATAGTGCTGAAAATTTCCAGCCAAGACAGGACTCGCAGCAATGGTTTCAAGTTGGAAAAATTCAGATTCAGGAAGGATATAGGAAAGCACTGGTTTGGTAATAGAGTCGTGGATGAGTGGAACAAACTCCCGAGTTCAATTATAGAGGTTAAAACGTTGTGTAGTTTTAAAAATAGGTTAGATAAATACATGAGTAGGTGTGGGTGGGTGTGAGTTGGACCTGACTAGCTTGTGCTACTGGGTCTGGTACAGTGTTCCATCCTTGAGTGGGGATGACCAGACTGGGTGGGTCATTGGGATAATCCGGGGGGTGGGTCATTGGTCTAATCCGGGGGGGGAACATGGACCTGCTCCGTATGGGTCAGTAGGCCTGTTGCAGTGTTCCTTCTTTCTTATGTTCTTATTTGTAGCCAATATCGTCTCTAGACTCTTTACTAAATCATGAAGAAATTTTAATCCATCCCAAAAATCGTTATTAACTGTAAATTAACCTTTTTTTTAACCACTTCATATCTAAACCGGAGCCGAGGAAAGAGACGGTGAACCTCTGTAGAGGATAACCTGAGTCCTACGCGAGATGGACTAGTAATGTGCGGTCTACTGAGAGACCGGTGAAAGGCTGAAGACTTTCCATAGCACAGCAGCACTCAAGGCAGTCATACCACACCAGCACTCTGGCCAGTCATACCACAGCCGCACTCTGACCAGTCTTACCACAGCAGCACTCTGGCCAGTCATACAACAGCCGCACTCTGACCAGTCTTACCACAGCAGCACTCTGGCCAGTCATACCACAGCAGCACTCTGGCCAGTCATACCACAGCAGCACTCTGGCCAGTCATACCACAGCAGCACTCTGACCAGTCATACCACAGCAGCACTCTGGCCAGTCATACCACAGCAGCACTCTGGCCAGTCATACCACAGCAGCACTCTGACCAGTCATACCACAGCACCACTCTGGCCAGTCATACCACAGCAGCACTCTGACCAGTCTTACCACAGCAGCACTCTGGCCAGTCATACCACAGCAGCACTCTGGCCAGTCATACCACAGCAGCACTCTGGCCAGTCATACCACAGCAGCACTCTGACCAGTCATACCACAGCAGCACTCTGGCCAGTCATGTCACAGCAGCACTCTGGCCAGTCATACCACAGCAGCACTCTGGCCAGTCATACCACAACAGCACTCTGGCCAGTCATACCACAGCAGCACTCTGGCCAGTCATACCACAGCAGCACTCTGGCCAGTCATGCCACAGCAGCACTCTGGCCAGTCATACCACAGCAGCACTCTGGCCAGTCATACCACAGCAGCACTCTGGCCAGTCATGCCACAGCAGCACTCTGGCAAGTCATACCACAGCAGCACTCTGGCCAGTCATACCACAGCAGCACTCTGGCCGGTCATACCACAGCAGCACTCTGGCTAGTCATGCCACAGCAGCACTCTGGCCAGTCATACCACAGCAGCACTCTGGCCAGTCATGCCACAGCAGCACTTTGGCCAGTCATACTCCAGCAGCACTCTGGCCAGTCATACCACAGCAGCACTCTGGCCAGTCATACCACAGCAGCACTCTGGCCAGTCAAACCACAGCAGCACTCTGGCCAGTCATACCACAGCAGCACTCTGGCCAGTCATACCACAGCAGCACTCTGGCCAGTCATACCACAGCAGCACTCTGGCCAGTCATGCCACAGCAGCACTCTGGCAAGTCATACCACAGCAGCACTCTGGCCAGTCATACCACAGCAGCACTCTGGCCGGTCATACCACAGCAGCACTCTGGCTAGTCATGCCACAGCAGCACTCTGGCCAGTCATACTCCAGCAGCACTCTGGCCAGTCATACCACAGCAGCACTCTGGCCAGTCATACCACAGCAGCACTCTGGCCAGTCAAACCACAGCAGCACTCTGGCCAGTCATGCCACAGCAGCACTCTGGCCAGTCATACCACAGCAGCACTCTGGCCAGTCATGCCACAGCAGCACTCTGGCCAGTCATACCACAGCAGCACTCTGGCCAGTCGTGCCACAGCAGCACTCTGGCCAGTCATACCACAGCAGCACTCTGGCCAGTCATACCACAGCAGCACTCCGGCCAGTCATACCACAGCAACACTCTGGCCAGTCATACCACAGCAGCACTCTGGCCACTCATACCACAGCAGCACTCTGGCCAGTAATACCACAGCAGCACTCTGGCCAGTCATGCCACAGCAGCACTCTGGCCAGTCATGCCACAGCAGCACTCTGGCCAGTCATGCCACAGCAGCACTCTGGCCAGTCATACCACAGCAGCACTCTGGCCAGTCATACCACAGCAGCACTCTGGCCAGTCATACCACAGCAGCACTCTGGCCAGTCATGCCACAGCAGCACTCTGGCCAGTCATGCCACAGCAGCACTCTGGCCAGTCATAAAACAGAAGCACTCTGGCCAGTCATACCACAGCAGCACTCTGGCCAGTCATACCACAGCAGCACTCTGGCCAGTCATACCACAGCAGCACTCTGGCCAGTCATACCACAGCAGCACTCTGGCCAGTCATGCCACAGCTGCACTCTGGCCAGTCATACCACAGCAGCACTCTGGCCAGTCATACCACAGCAGCTCTCTGGCTAGTCATACCACAGCAGCACTCTGGCCAGTCATGCCACAGCAGCACTCTGCCCAGTCATACCACAGCAGCACTCTGGCCAGCCATACCACAGCAGCACTCTGGCCAGTCATACCACAGCAGCACTCTGGCCAGTCATACCACAGCAGCACTCTGGCCAGTCATACCACAGCAGCACTCTGGCCAGTCATACCACAGCAGCACTCTGGCCAGTCATGCCACAGCAGCACTCTGGCCAGTCATACCACAGCAGCACTCTGGCCAGTCATACCACAGCAGCACTCTGGCCAGTCATACCACAGCAGCACTCTGGCCAGTCATACCACAGCAGCACTCTGGCCAATCATACCACAGCAGCACTCTGGCCAGTCATACCACAGCAGCACTCTGGCCAGTCATACCACAACAGCACTCTGGCCAGTCATACCACAGCAGCACTCTGGCCAGTCATACCACAGCAGCACTCTGGCCAGTCATACCACAGCAGCACTCTGGCCAGTCATACCACACCAGCACTCTGGCCAGTCATAACACACCAGCACTCTGGCCAGTCATACCACAGCAGCACTCTGGCCAGTCATACCACAGCAGCACTCTGGCCAGTCATACCACAGCAGCACTCTGGCCAGTCATACCACAGCAGCACTCTGGCCAGTCATACCACAGCAGCACTCTGGCCAGTCATACCACAGCAGCACTCTGGCCAGTCATACCACAGCAGCACTCTGGCCAGTCATACCAGACAAAACACCAAACTTCAGAATATTTATGTTTACGAGTTTCTCGCAGAAGTTCTGTTTATAATTAAGGTTTTTAAAATCAGCGGAATATTATCTGGGAAGAAACTGATTATATTATTATTCCTGTTTCCGACAAAATGTAGAAAAAATAAAAGTTTTAGCAAAAAAATCCAATCAAATCTCAGAAAAGATTCTATTCCTGATGTCTGAAAGATATTATATTATTTAAATTTGTATTAATGTAAAAATTTATAATTTTTGGGCTAAAGGAACCTTAGAAAAACTTACCTAATCTTATTATAACAAGCGCATTTTAATTTAGCCTAATCCAATTAAATGTATTTTAGATAAGTTTACAATAATTTAATAATAAACATACACAGTGAAATATATTTTTATCGTTAGGTTTAGAATAATTTTTCGAAATTATTACATACACAAATTTTCGCTTGCCTAATTCGGCATGAGAAGCGTTGCTATTTAAGTCAAAATCGCAAGTTTTACCTATTCAGTACGACATTCACACCGATCATATTAGAAAACCCAGGACTCGTGGACAATTCCAGGTCAAAGAACATACAAAATCTATTAATAAATCTGAAGATGTGAGGTCATTAAGAAGAATACAATACACTGGATTCCATATATGGTAAGTGTATAACTTCTTTGTGTATTACTGTATTTAGTAGATGTGATAAGGAAGTGTGGGTAAGATGTCGAAATATGTGAGTAGTGATGCCAACACGGACGTATTACCAGTAGTGATACCAACACGGACGTATTACCAGTAGTGATGCCAACACGGACGTATTACCAGTAGTGATACCAACACGGACGTATTACCAGTAGTGATGCCAACACGGACGTATTACTAGTAGTGATGCCAACACGGACGTATTACCAGTAGTGATACCAACACGGACGTATTACCAGTAGTGATACCAACACGGACGTATTACAAGTAGTGATGCCAACACGGACGTATTACCAGTAGTGATACCAACACGGACGTATTACCAGTAGTGATGCCAACACGGACGTATTACCAGTAGTGATACCAACACGGACGTATTACCAGTAGTGATGCCAACACGGACGTATTACCAGTAGTGATACCAACACGGACGTATTACCAGTAGTGATGCCAACACGGACGTATTACCAGTAGTGATACCAACACGGACGTATTACCAGTAGTGATACCAACACGGACGTATTACCAGTAGTGATACGAACACGGACGTATTACCAGTAGTGATACGAACACGGACGTATTACCAGTAGTGATACCAACACGGACGTATTACCAGTAGTGATGCCAACACGGACGTATTACCAGTAGTGATACCAACACGGACGTATTACCAGTAGTGATGCCAACATGGACGTATTACCAGTAGTGATACCAACACGGACGTATTACCAGTAGTGATACCAACACGGACGTATTACCAGTAGTGATGCCAACACGGACGTATTACCAGTAGTGATGCCAACACGGACGTATTACCAGTAGTGATACCAACACGGACGTATTATCAGTAGTGATACCAACACGGACGTATTACCAGTAGTGATACCAACACGGACGTATTACCAGTAGTGATACCAACACGGACGTATTACCAGTAGTGATACCAACACGGACGTATTATCAGTAGTGATGCCAACACGGACGTATTACCAGTAGTTGATCAGGCGCTGATCCACCAGGAGGCCTGGTCACAGACCGGGCCGCGGGGGCGTTGACCCCCGAAACTCTCTCCAGGTAGTAGTGATGCCAACACAGACGTATTACCAGTAGTGATGCCAACACGGACGTGTTACCAGTAGTGATGCCAACACGGACGTATTACCAGTAGTGATACCAACACGGACGTATTACCAGTAGTGATACCAACACGGACGTATTACCAGTAGTGATACCAACACGGACGTATTACCAGTAGTGATGCCAACACGGACGTATTACCAGTAGTGATACCAACACGGACGTATTACCAGTAGTGATACCAACACGGACGTATTACCAGTAGTGATGCCAACACGGACGTATTACCAGTAGTGATACCAACACGGACGTATTACCAGTAGTGATACCAACACGGACGTATTACCAGTAGTGATGCCAACACGGACGTATTACCGGTAGTGATACCAACACGGACGTATTACCAGTAGTGATGCCAACACGGACGTATTACCAGTAGTGATGCCAACACGGACGTAATACCAGTAGTGATGCCAACACGGACGTATTACCAGTAGTGATGCCAACACGGACGTAATACCAGTAGTGATGCCAACACGGACGTATTACCAGTAGTGATGCCAACACGGACGTAATACCAGTAGTGATGCCAACACGGACGTATTACCAGATAATACACCATCTTAATAAGCTTTATACGCCGGTTACGTTGTAAAGTAATGATCCATACGAGGCTTTGTTGAATGCAATTTACTCCAAGACTTTTTTATCAAAATGGAAAGATATGGATTGTTGTTGAATTGTTGTTGTTGTTGTTGTTGTTGTTGTTGTTGTTGTATTTAATTTTTTAGTGTTTCTTTTTGTTGTTGTTGTTGTTAAGCTGTCGATTTTTTGTTTAAGTTTTTGCTTTCATTGTTGATGTTGTTGATATTATTGATGTGCTATAGTTGCATAGTCTTCCATTTTTGTTTCTGATGTTTCTGTTATTTGTGTGTTGTTCCAGTCATGGAACATGGTGGTAGTGGTGGTGGTGGTGGTGGTGGTGGTGGTGGTGGTGGTGGTGGTGGTGGTGGTGGTGGTGGTGGTGGTGGTGGTGGTGGTAGTGGTGGTAGTAGTAGTGGTAGTGGTGTCATCATTTGCGGATGACTTTAAAATCAGCATGAAAATTTTCAGGAAGATATAAGCAATGTTTTCCACTCAGCTGTGGAGAACAACCTGACGTTCAGTAGTGATAAGCTGCAGCTGCTTAGGTATGGAAAGAATGAAGAACTGATGAAGAACTCATGAAGAACACATGAAGAACACAGCATAAGAAACTCAAGCGGAGCGTCAAATAGTACGAAA
Organism: Cherax quadricarinatus; assembly: GCF_038502225.1. Classification (NCBI taxonomy): domain Eukaryota; kingdom Metazoa; phylum Arthropoda; class Malacostraca; order Decapoda; family Parastacidae; genus Cherax; species Cherax quadricarinatus. The sequence goes on from NC_091354.1 coordinate 25,225,287, forward strand.
GGAAGACGTGAAGAACTTGTGAATAACTTTGTCAGCTGAACTTTCTGTCAAAGGACACAATAAGACCAAGGTCACGACAGCCAGGAGGATGACGGGTGGATAATGAGAACTTTCAAAACAAGAACAATAATGCTAATGGTGACATTTTTCAAGTCACTTATTTTTCTCTCAAATGGAATATTGCTCAGTATTGACGACCCGTTCATAGGAGGAGAAATATCAGAGCTGGAACAGATACAGAGATCGTTTACGACCCGCATAGAGCCATTAAAGCATTTAAATTAATGGGAACGCCTTTAAGTCTTGAATATATACTCAGTGGAGCAGAGTTGAGTGAGAGTTGTGTTAATATACACCTGGAAAGTACTTGAGGGTCTTGTTTCTAAACTGTACACTGCCATAACAACATACTGGAGTGAGAGATATGGCAGGAAGTGCATAATAAATACAGTGAAAAGCAGGGATGCAGTGAGTACAATAAGGGAACACTGTATCAACATCCGTGGCCCCAGACTGTTCAACATCTTACTAGAAGATATCAGAAACACTGGTGGGACAAGTGTACAGGTCTTCAAGAGGAAATTGGGGAAGTATCTCCAGCAAGTACTAGATCAATCAGGCTGTGATGGACATGAGGATCGGTGCACCACCAACAGCAACAGTCTGGTTGTCCAGGCACCCACTAGACGAGCAAAACTAATGTCTGGGCTCCGGGAGCAGAAAAACTCTCGGAACTCATCAAAGGTATATTAAAGGTTTATCACCACCACTACCACCACTACTGCTACCACCACCATTACCACAACCACTACCACCACCACCACCACCACCACTACCACCACAATTACCACTACCACTACCACTGTCGCCTCTGCCATCACCATCGCCACCACCCCTGTCATTTCCACCTCCGCCACCATCACCAGCACCGCAGCAGCCACTTCATCACCGCCAGTACTGCCACAACACTCCTCCACCGCTACCACCACAGCCCCCACTGCACCACCACTTCCACAAAATCGACCACCGCTACTACAACCATCGCCGCCATCACCACTACTGTTGAGAAATGGCATTACCAGTTAAGTTTAAAGAGTTTGTACTTAACTTAGAAAGACAACTCATTGCCTGCACAGCCATCCCTGCAGACGAGGTCTTGAGAAGCTGTCGAAGTCATCTCTCAACGGGCTGTAAAGATTTATAATTTGTAAGATTATAAATTACCCTTAGGGGGTGTTATGTCAGCATATTTCATTCACTGATGACTGACAAATTACATACTTGTTTGGACTCAAAAGTCCGCACCTTACTGCCGACTATAGGTTGATTACAAACTCCTTGTGACTCAAGAACTGCGCAGTCCCCCGTACTACAGGAAATTCGTAACCTACCTTGCTTTTATAGCGTGAGCTATGGTGTTCTTCACACCTTCGACAGATATCAGTGACTTGATAGAAGCTGAAGTGTCCTTGGATGTCCACGTCTTCCATAGTCTAGGAATACGCACACTGGTACACTATGTTCCACAAGATTTGTCTTTATTGTTCACAATCTTATCACTAAAGAAGCTGATCACACTTCTCATAAGTGTTTATTGTGTTTTATGAGATACTTTGTTCACACTAACGCACAGATCGTTCTTTGTTGGTTATCCTGGCGTCAGTGTCACTCTCAGTAGAGTCAAAAGTAATCTGAAGACGCCACAGTGCCCCATGCCGTTACTCCCGAGCACAAAAAAAAGCTGACATAGTACTTTTGCTTCCTTGCCACTTCCTCGATGAAGCAAAGCAGAATGTTTGATTCTTGCTGTCTTAAGCATAGACAACAATGTCCACTATCTTTACTATGGTAATAAAGTGGGAGAAGGATTTTTCTTAATTGTCCTGCTAAAGTAAGAGATGTACTGTCTCTTATTAAGCTATACTTTGCAACATAGGACTGCAAGGAGCAGCGGTCACTTGACCACGTCGCATACTCGTACGGCATCTGTGATTAATTACTCACTGTAGCAGTAAACAAGACGCTTGCCCCTTCTGAGAGGGCTGGGCCCCTCAGAGCTGAATGGGGCTGAAGGGCTGAAGGGGGCTGATATCCCCTCCTGGAGAAAATTTCTCCACACTGGGGGGCGGCGGAGGCTCGCTGCAGGTGAACTATTCATCACTTAACATTAATTTAATTTTCTCACTCGCCACCACTGCTGCTTATCTTTTCTGAACAGCTTTAGTCTGTGTGGTTTCTGGAGAATCACTAATTTTGTTTTCAACACTGTGTAATTCTAACGGTACTAGTTTATTTATTGTCCGCTTATTCACTACACCTTTGCTCAAAACATCAACTGTCCTGTTGATTCCATTTGCATCAGGATATATGGTCACAATTTTTCCTAGTGGCCATTGGGACCTCAGACCATCATTGTCAATAATCACTATGTCACCAGGTCTTAAGGACTTATGATTTTCAGGAACACCAGCTCCATAGAAGTGTTCTCTCAATGAGGTGAGATAGTCTTCTCGCCAAATTTTCTCCCAATGTTCAATAACTTTATTAAGGTGTTTGAATTTACGTCTGAGTTGCTCAGGTTCGAAATAAGTAGGATCCTCTGTGATTTCTTTATCATTCATGGGAGGAACAGGTTCGAGCCTTCTGCCATGGAGTAAATGAGATGGACTTAACACTTCCAAATTGTCCAGATCATCGGTAACATAAGTCAGAGGTCTGTTGTTGACTCTATTTTCTATTTCAGTCACAACTGTATGGAATTCTTCTAAGTCGATTCTTTAACGATGAAGAGTCTTCCTTAAACAACGTTTTACAATGCCGATCATTCTTTCATAAAATCCGCCGTGCCATGGAGATTTAGGAGGAATGTATCTCCAACGACAACTGCGTTGATTCAGCATCTGTTGTACTTCTGGTTGATCAAAGATCTTGCTTATATAAGCAGCATCAGCAACAAAGTTCGTTGCATTATCTGAAATCATCAGTCTGGGACATCCCCTTCTGGCTGCAAACCTTCTGAATAATTTGATAAAGGTTTCAGCAGACATGTCAGTGGCTACTTCTAGATGTACTGCTCTAGTCGTAGCACAAGTGAACAAACAGATGTACACCTTGATGGGAACTTTGTCAACTATTTTGGTTAAAATTATTGGTCCAGTGTAATCTACACCTGTCACCTCAAATGGAGTGATATGACAAACTCTTTCAGAGGGATATGGAGGTGGACCTGGATACTGACATACTCGCATATCGTAGTGACGACAAGTAATACAGTCCTTTATTTGTTTTTTTACACTTTGTCGACCTTGAGGTATCCAGTAGGATTGTCGTATATGACAAAGTGTGTCAGCTACCCCACCATGTAACACGTTACCGTGGGCGTTTTGCACAATCAGTTTTGTTAGCCAATGATTCTTGGGGATCAATATTGGATGTATAGCTTCTTTAGGTAGTGAAGAATTATGAATTCTTCCTCGACATCTTATAATCTTTTCTGAGTCGAGATAATGTCCTAAAGAATTAATCATGACAGGTTTCTTTGGGGATTTATCTTGTGTTTCTAGAAATTTATATTCTGTTGAGAAAAACATCTTTCTGTATTAGTTTCACCCAGTATATAATGGGTTCAAGACATTCGTAAAAACTGAGTTTTTAAACAAGCCATTTTAATGGTATATCGAAAATTCTAGCACCACACTTAGAGTATTTAAAAAACACTGTACTGCTACAAACAGCTGAGTTTTTGTTATGCTTAAGTCAGTAATAATCGAGTCAGACACTACTGACCTACTAAGCTTAACCTCAGGGTCAATGACCATGAAGGGTACAAAGTACATATGGCTGGTGTTTATGGTTTGAGTTTGCCGTGTCAGCCTGACCACAATGATTAATCGCAAATAACGATGTTATACACTTCATTCACTATACACTATAAATGTCACTGTATAACTGTAAATCACACGTGAATATTACTTACACATATATAAATGTCACTGTTAATATGTATTTGAAAGCTTACACTTTATATATAAGTTCCTTTAATATAACAGGTATGTCTATAAGAAACAAACTTTAACACAATCTTGTCTCTTAATTTCTGTCTATAAACATTATAAACACTATGTGTATATACACTAAGACAAACCGATCACTTGGGTTGTTGTCTTAATCAGAACTTCTTCGGGTTTGGAGCAGTGGATGCGGGGTGCCATCCCCCGTTTTCTTGTTGGGTGAGTCACCCAGCTCCCGTTTTCTTTGGGTGAACGCTGGGTGAGCGCCCGTTTTCTTTTGGCTGCCCATTCTCTGTGATTGAGTCTGGAGGGACTCATTTATACTGATTTAAATTGTAAAACACTAGTTTTACAGCTTTTTTCGAAGGACCTTGGCTCGTAGGTTATTTGTACACTGTAGTACAACATATCTGGACCACAGTGTGGCCTTTATCCGGTTCGAGCACGACCAATATGTTGAGAAATGGCATTACCAGTTAAGTTTAAAGAGTTTGTACTTAACTTAGAAAGACAACTCATCGCCTGCACAGCCACCCCTGCAGACGAGGTCTTGAGAAGCTGTCGAAGTCATCTCTCAACGGGCTGTAAAGATTTATAATTTGTAAGATTATAAATTACCCTTAGGGGGTGTTATGTCAGCATATTTCATTCACTGATGACTGAGAAATTACATACTTGTTTGGACTCAAAAGTCCGCACCTTACTGCCGACTATAGGTTGATACAAACTCCTTGCGACTCAAGAACTGAGCAGTCCCCCGTACTACAGGAAATTCGTAACCTACCTTGCTCTTGTAGCGTGAGCTATGGTGTTCTTCACACCTTCGACAGATATCGGTGACTTGATAGAAGCTGAAGTGTCCTTGGATGTCCACGTCTTCCATAGTCTAGGAATACGCACACTGGTACACTATGTTCCACAAGATTTGTCTTTATTGTTCACAATCTTATCACTAAAGATGCTGATCACACTTCTCTTAGGTGTTTATTGTGTTTTATGAGATACTTTGTTCACACTAACGCGCAGATCGTTCTTTGTTGGTTATCCTGGCGTCAGTGTCACTCTCAGTAGAGTCAAAAGTAATCTGAAGACGCCACAGCGCCCCACGCCGTTACTCCCCAGCACAAAAAAAAGGCTGACCTAGTACTTTTGCTTCCTTGCCACTTCCTCGATGAAGCAAAGCAGAATGTTTGATTCTTGCTGTCTTAAGCATAGACAACAATGTCCACTATCTTTACTATGGTAACAAAGTGGGAGCAGGATTTTCCTTAATTGTCCTGCTAAAGTAAGAGATGTACTGTCTCTTATTAAGCTACACTTTGCAACACTGGACTGCAAGGAGCAGCGGTCACTTGACCACGTCGCATACTCGTACGGCATCTGTGACCAATTACTCACTGTAGCAGTAAACAAGACGCTTGCCCCTTCTGAGAGGGCCGGGCCCCTCAGAGCTGAAAGGGGCTGAAGGGCTGAAGGGGGCTGATATCCCCTCCTGGAGAAATTTTCTCCACAACTACCACCACCACCACCACAACCACAACTCACGCCACCACCCCCACCACCGTCACAACACCACCACTACCACCACCACCATCAACACCACCACAGCCACCCCCACAACTCCCACCACCACCCCCAGCACCGTCACAACACCACCACTACCACCACCACCATCAACTCCATCACACCACTACCATCACTACCACTACCTAAACAACCACCACCACTACCATCACCAGCACCATCACTATTATCACCACATCTGTTACCACAACCAATGCTACCATCGCCACTACGTCCACCACCAACGTCACCATGACCACCATGACCACCACTAAGTCCTCTAAGAGAAATTTTGCAGGGCGGAAAAAGACTGCTTTGGGGCCCATATGGGCAGGCGGGGTCCCAGTCAAAGTGGATTTTACATAATTATTTTTCAAGAAACTAAAAAGAGCTATAATTACTAAAAATGGCTATGGGGCCCCTTCAGAGATTCAGAGCCGGGCCCCTGACCAAGGTACTGGCTGAACCCACCCTCTCAAAGACCCTGACCACAATAACAACGATAGAAACAATAGCAGCAGCAACTACTGCAACAGCAAAAATAAAAACATCAGCAAAAACAAAAAGCTAAAAATACAACAACACTAATACAACAAATACAACACAACAGTAACATCAACAATATCAGAACTGAAAATAAACCTAAAATATCCAAAGTTTTACAACAAGAAAAACAAACACTAAAAAAAGTAACAACAACAACAACAACAACAACAACAACAACAACAACAACTACGACACCAATTCAGCAAGAACACTAATACATCAACACTTAAAACTATAACAACATCAACAACAGTAACACTAACAACAACAACAATTGTCAACTGATGATAACATCATCCTCACTAACATCAATAATTAACCTCAACGGCAGCAACAACATCAACAACAATAAAATATTAAGAATATCCTCACTGACGATCAGAACCAAAACAAAAGCAAATAACATTAGCATAAATCCCCTGAATTCAGGGGCAGCACCTGAGCCTCAGTCATGGATTACTTTATTACGTTGCCACGAATATTACCTTAAACTTACTGCGAGAATAGTTTTTCTCTAATTATGTTTTGATTTTCTCTATAAGTTGATGACTCATTCTGTTAGTGTCAACTTTAGAATCCTGGTGTACTGCAACGAGGGTAAGATTCTCAAAACACATCGCATTTGTAGGTGCAATACTAGTATCCTGCAATGTCTGTCATAACTTCCAAAACCCTTAGTGATATAACTTCAAATCTTCTAATTAAGTGCCTCCTAACTGGACGAAAGTGTAGAGTAAAATTCCAGTGGCTAGGTAAACAATAGGTTCATTTGACGTATAAAAAAAGAGCGAAATTTTTATTCTTGTAAAATCAAGAAAGTATTTAATGGTTGATGCATCTCATGATCTGGACAGAAACAAATAAGTTTGGTTTACGTGCTGGCAGATGAGCCAGAAAATTTAATATATATTCTGCGTATTGTGATATCACAGTAAACAGGTGATATCACAATTTGCAGAATAACCACTTGAAAAAAATAGTAGAATTCCAAGCGCTTTCGTGATTTCTCACATTAAAGGAACTATAAAAATGAAAGATTAACAGGAAGGCATATTAGGACGAGACTACACCTCGCGGCACCACAACAACACCTGACTTTTTATGATTACGTAGGTAGGTAGTCAAGGATCCCTGAAACATAGCTTATATTCTACCGAAAAATTTAATTTGTCTATTGTATCTTAAATTCTTACCAAATTTTATTAACTGTAAATGACTCCTATTTGTATAACCAAAAAGCAATATTTATATTAATTTCAAAAGTATTTTGTATGAATCTAGATTCTAATATATTCCTATCAACACTATGGACTTGCTATATATAACCTCAGTCTTTTGAAAATTAATTAAATGGCTTAAAAATCTCCCACATGAATAAACAAAGCATTAGAATCTTGTCCACTTCTAATGCTATATTTATACTGATGTATTCTTAGTTCAAGATAGTTTGACAGTAATAAATTTTATCACATTTATTTTTAAATAGAATCTTGTAGACACATCCATAAGAATTTTGGGGGGATTTTTTTTTATCAAAAATTTTTTTTTAATGAATAAAGATTCTTAAGTAGAGAAGGTATACGAGAAAAGTTTTCATGGTAAGGGAGAACCAATACATTTTTAGTTGAATTTTGTCCTTTTATAAATTGTAAAAAAAAATTTATAGTAAGTGTTTTGGGTATTATAGATCATTAGCAATTTCCTAAGTCTTCATAATATCCTCATCTATGAACTCTTGGCTGTAAATACGCAAACCTCTCAAAAATATTAATGAGAACACAGTAGGTTTAACTCTGTCAGTTATTGTTTAGTTTTCTGTAAATATTAAAATTAAAATCATAGTTACCCCCCGTGTCACTGACCTGTCACTGACCTGTCACTGACCTATCACTGACCTGTCACTGTCCTGTCACTGACCTGTCACTGACCTGTCACTGACTTGTCAGTGTCCTGTCACTGACCTGTCACTGACCTGTCACTGACCTGTCACTGTCCTGTCACTGAGTTGTCACTGTCCTGTCACTGACCTGTCACTGTCCTGTCACTGACCTGTCACTGTCCTGTCACTGACTAGTCACTGTCCTGTCACTGACCTGTCACTGTCCTGTCACTGACCTGTCACTGACCTGTCACTGTCCTGCCACTGACCTGTCGCTGTCCTGTCACTGACCTGTCACTGTCCTGCCACTGACCTGTCACTGTCCTGCCACTGACCTGTCACTGTCCTGCCACTGACCTGTCACTGTCCTGTCACTGACCTGTCACTGTCCAGCCACTGACCTGTCACTGTCCTGCCACTAACCTGTCACTGTCCTGCCACTGACCTGTCACTGTCCTGTCACTAACCTGTCAGTGCCTGAGGTCCCTGGCCAGGTTGCTCTACCTTGTTCTGCATTCCATAAACATTTAACTGATAATGTTAATATTTAAACATCTAGAGAAGGCAATAAATTATTTGGTTCAAACTCAACAGTAAAATTTATGGAATGAGCTGGAGTATTTAATTTAACAAACAAATGGTTTATATCTATATTCTTAGTCATTACACATAAAACATCGGGAAGGATTTTGTTAAATAATATATTTTTTCAAAATATTCAATGTATAAATTACTAAGGACAGGTGAGAGAGGATTTCCCATTTCCATACCAAACTTCTGAGATTAAAATCCGCCATTAAACACACAAAATCTGCATCAACAAAACAGAGTTTTATACGTTCAATGATTGTAGTTACTGACTATGGTAAATTGTAATTAACAAGTTCATACAATAGGAAATTTAACAAATCATCAGCTGGACCTTTTGTAAACAAAGAATTAACATCATAATTAACCATATTGTAATCATTTAAGTAAGTCAAGGCGCTTAATTTATCCACTAAATCTACATTGTTCTTAAAATTAAAGTAAGAATTTTTTAAAGTTGTATTTAAGAATCTTGATACTGTTAAAAACATTTTAATAAAAATCCATAAAAAATGTTCATGGTTGTTTCTACAAGATACCATGTAAAAAAAGTGACAATATTTATTACGTTCAAAGTGGGAAAAGTTATGAACTAAAATTACAACAACATTAAAAGTGGACAAAAGTCTAATGTTATGTTAATTTATATGAGAGTTTTTAATCTTCCAATTTATTTTCAGAAGACTGAGAAAGTTGTAACATCTAGGTCATTGGTTGAAAAAATATAACAGTGTCAAGTTACATAAAATAATAGTTTTGAAATCAATATAAATATTGCTTTAGAATTAAGCAAATTGGACTCGTTTTTAATCAATAAAATTTGGGAAGCATTTAAGATATATTCAAGAAGTTAAAATCTTAAAGCTTGGGTAGAATATAAGCTATGTTTGACAGGTATTGACTACCTACCTACGTCATTATAAAGAATCAGGTGTTGTAAGCTCTCAGCGAGCTGTAATCTCGTCTTTATATGCTTTTTGATGATTTTTTATTTTTACAGCTCTTTGATAATGTGATAAATCACAAAAGCGCTTGGAAGTTCACTATTTTTTTCATAGTGGTTGTTCTGCTTAGTGTGATATCACCTTTTCACTGTGATCTTATTGTATATAGATATATATATATATATATATATATATATATATATATATATATATATATATATATATACAATTCTCGCAGAAACAAACATGTAAATACGGAGAAATGTCGTAGCCAGTAGGATTCGAAGTCACGTCAGGAAGGCTGGTAAGGTTCCCATGTGATGCTCTGGACCACTCGGCCACAGATGCCTCAAAAGCTGGGCAGCCTTGTTGACAAGCCATGTTTCTCCCAGCTCTGTCACACCAGGGGACCTCAAGCATGGTTTCAAGCTGTGGAGAAATTTTCTCCAGGAGGGGGGTATCAGCCCCCTTCAGCCCTTTCAGCCCCTTCAGCCCCTTTCAGCCCTGAGGGGCCAAGCCCTCTCTGAAGAGGCGAGCGTCTTGTTTACTGCTAGAGTGAGTAATTGATCACAGATGCTATGCCACGTAGTCAAGTGACCTCTGCTCCTTGCAGCGGTGTTGCAAAGTGTATTTTTATAAGAGACAGTACATCTCTTACTTAGCAGGACAATTAAGGAAAATCCTGCTCCCACTTTATTACCATAGTAAAAATAGTGTACATTGTTGTCTATGCTTAAGACAGCAAGAGACAAACATTCTGCTTTGCTTCATCGAGGAGGTGACAAGGATGCAAGGTACTAGGTCAGCGTTTTTTTTTTTTTGTGCTAGGGCAGTGACGGCTTGGGGCGGTGTGGCGACGCCAGACTATCTTTGACTCTAGGGAGAGTGACACTGACGCCAGGATACTGATCTGTGCGTTAGTGTGAACAAGTGTCTCAAACACAATAAACACTTAAGAGAAGTGTGATCAGCTTCTCTTGTGATACATTGTGAACAATAAAGACAAATCTTGTGGAACATAGTGTACCAGTGTGCGTTTCCTAGACGATGGAAGACGTGGACATCCAAGGACACTTCAGCTTCTATCAAGTCACCGATACCTGTCGAAGGTGTTGAGAACACCATAGCTCACGTTACAAAGAGCAAGGTATGTTACGAATTTCTTGTAGATCGGGGGATTGCGCAATTCTTGAGTCACAAGGAGTTTGTAATCAACCTATAATCGGCAGTAAGGTGTGGACTTTTGAGTCCAAACAAGTTGGTATTTCGTCAGCCATCATCGAATGAAATATGCTGACATAACACCCCCTAGGGGTAATTTATACTTACAAATTGTATCTCTTGACAGCCCAATGTTGTGATGGTTTCGACAGCATCTAGACCTCGTCTGCAGGGGCGGCTGTGTAGACGATTTGCTGTCATTTATCAGCTAAGTGTTCATTATATATAGTTATAATAAACACAGCAGGTAAGGCCAAAATTCTCAACAGAATTTTGGTCGTGCTCGAACCGGATAAAGACACACAGTGGTCCAAATATGTTGTACTACAGTGTACAAATAACCTATGAGCCAAGGTCCTTCGAAAAAAGCTGTAAAACTAGTGTTTACAATATAAATCAGTATAAATGAGTCCCTCCAGACTCAATCACAGAGAATGGGCAGCCAAAAGAAAACGGGCGCTCACCCAGCGGACACCCAAAGAAAACGGGAGCTGTGTGACTCACCCACATCCTGCACCCACTGCTCCAATCTGGAGAAATTGCTGATTAAGACAACAACCCAAGTGATGTTGTTTGTCTGAGTGTATATATATACACAGTGTTTATAATGTTTATAGACAGAAATTAAGAGACAAAATTGTGTTAAAGTTTGTTTCTTATAGATCTACCTGTTATATTAAAGGAACTTATATATAAAGTGTAAGCTTTCAAATATATATTAACAGTGAAATTTATATATGTGTAAGTAATATTCACGTGTGATTTACAGTTATACAGTGACATTTATAGTGTATAGTGAATGAAGTGTATAACGTTATTTACGATTAATCATCGTGGTCAGGCTGACACAGCAAACAAGCCATAAACACCAGACACATGTATGGTGTACCCTTCATGGTCATTGACCCTGAGGTTAAGCTTAGTGGGTCAGTAGTGTCTGACTCGATTATTGCTGACTTAAGCATAACAAAAACTCAGCTGTTTATAGCAGTACAGTGTTTTTTAAACACTCTAAGTGTGGTGCTAGAATTTTCAGTATACCATTAAAATGGCTTGTTTGAAAACTCAGTTTCAGTCTTTACAGACTAAGATTACACAATTAGAAAATCTAATTTCAGTCTGTATAGGATTAACTCAAGATACAAACATAGATTTTGATGATCTTGAGGTCAAGTTTGAATTATTTACACAACGCATGGAAATAATTAATTCAGACTATACACATTATGAAAATAAATTTCTTGAATCAGATCCATCTGAGGATGAAATTAAAAATGTTTTGGATACTTTTAGTGATCAACAATTAAGGTGGACAGGAGTACAGGCTATCTGCCGTAAAACTCTGTCAGAGAGACCTACTATAACTAGTGGCCAACCACCTGTTACACCTGTAACAACAACAAGTGTCCCATTACCAAGCTTACCTACATTGTCATTACCTATTTTCCAAGGTCATAATTATGAAGAATTCATTAGTGGTTTTCAATCCATAGTAAATTCACGAACTGACATAAATGAGATTGCTAAGTTCAATTATCTTAAATGTCTTGTGAAGGGAGAACCCTATGAACTGATTAAGTCATTTCCGGTGGTCAAAGGCAATTATCAAATAGCCTTACGTGTCTTAGCAGACAATTACTTCGATGCTGACAAGGCTAGAATTAGACATGCAGTCTTAATATCAAGCTTGAAGCCACCCAAAGATTGTTTTTCAGACTTACAGGCATTTAGAATCACATTAGACAATAGTCTCAGATCTCTAGGTGCTAAATATGACCTAAGACAATGTGATTGGTTTATCAGTGGTATTGTACAGGATAAGCTGTCACCACAAACTATTGAACGATTAAATATTATGTTCAATAAACGCTATTTCACTTGTGAGGAAATTAGCAATGGTTTACAAACAATAGTTTCATGCATGCAAGCAACGAGACAAGATGAAGAATCCACAAATCCAGTGGATAATAAACCTTCAACTCAGTATAAAAAGAGTATACCTACTCCCACTAAACCACAGAATGGGAAATCCCATATAGGCACTTATCAAACTGTGAATACAACAGACAGTAAACAGACTGTCATACATAAACGTACTCCAAAATGTGTACTTTGTGATGGAACACATTGGGCACAGTATTGTATTCAATACACATCAATGGAGGCACGTAAACAACGTGTTCATCAGCTGAAAAGATGCATCAAGTGTTTAGGTGAACACAAGGGAGGTAAATGCTCACTGAAGAAGTGTTTTAAATGCAAGGGTATGCATCATACAGCATTATGCCCAAATACTTTAGCTGAACAGCAGCATACTTCCACAGAATCAGGAAGTCAACAAGCAACAGCATTAAATGTGAGAGATAAGTTTAAAGTAACTGCTCTCCCGATAGCTCGAGTTGAGTTATCTAATAAATTACACAAAACCAATGTGCTAACACTCTTTGATCAAGGCTCACATAGGTCCTTCATAAGAAGAACAGTGTTGCAGAAACTGAATAAACAACCCTATGCCAAAATACAGTTAGATATAGCTGGTTTTTTCCATAATTCTGGTAAACAGACATATGGCCTAGCCAAAATCACTGTTGGTCTAGGAAACAGGAAAAAGACAGTAGAAGCTGTGGTAGTAGATGATTTGCTTAAGTCTGTGCAGATCCAGGGATTAAAAGAAACAGTTGCAGCACTGAAAGCAGCTAAGGTCAAGTTAGCCTGTCCTGACATACAGACGGACACAATTAGTCCAATTGATTTATTCATTGGAAGTGATTATTATCACTGTTTTGTGCAAAATATAGTAAGTAAACATGATGTTCACTTGCTGAAAACAGCAGGAGGCCACATGATATGTGGTCCCATTCCCTCTCAAAGTGGGAAAGAAGCTGATATTGATTCAGTGGAATATGTACTAATTACGAGAATAACCGCTGATCATGTACCACAGCAAAAATTATCATTACTGGAAGAAATGAATGAACCAGTTGATAAGTTGTGGGATTTAGATGCGATAGGTATTGATGTAAATAAACCAAGCCCACAAGAGTCTCAGACTTATAACCAATATTTGGACACTGTCAAATATAAAGATGGACAGTATTGGGTTAGGTTACCATGGAAATTAAATCCACCACATCTGCCTAGCAATTATCGCATGGCTTTCGGACAGATGAAAGCACAAATACATGAGCTCAGGAAGAATCCAGAGTTACTGACTGTCTATGATAATATCATACAAGAACAGTTGGACAATAAATTCATTGAGGAAATAGTCGAAGATAAGTTGAAGACAAACGCTCATTATCTCCCGCACCATGGAGTCAGAAAAGATTCTGAAACCACTCCACTACGTGTTGTGTATAATTGCAGCGCACGTGCAAATAAAGATGTAGCAAGTCTTAATGACTGTCTGATGACCGGACCCTCACTAACTGAGAAGCTTGGAGACGTGCTTATGAAATTTCGCACAAACCCATATGCCTACACGGCTGATATTTCCAAAGCTTTCTTAAGAGTAGGACTACAAGAAATAGATAGAGATTATACTCGATTCTTGTGGCCTGAAAATCCACATGATCCTCAAAGTCCTGTGAAAACTTATCGTTTCAAATCAGTATTATTTGGTGCAACATCCTCTCCATTCTTACTAGAATCTACTCTAAATACACATTTGAAGAAATCTGAAAGTCCCTTCAAAGAAGTCTTAAAGAAAAGTTTCTATGTGGACAATCTTCAAGGTACTGTGAATAAAGAGGAGGATTTGAAATCCTTATACAGAGAAGCTAACAAGGAGATGAAAGAAGCAAATATGCCTCTAAGGATGTGGAATACAAATTCAAAGCAATTAAGGGAACTTATCAAAGAAGATTTCCCTGAAACTGAAATTCCTGATTGCAACAATATGCTGGGACTTAATTGGAACACACAGGAAGATACTTTGAGTCTCAAAAAGATAAACAATAAATCATGCAGTTCACTCACTAAACGTAGTTTACTGTCAGAGGTATCACAATGTTTTGATCTTCTAGGACTCGTCTCACCAATTACCATAAAGGGTAAAATGCTTATGCAAGATGCATGGAAACTCAAAATTGGATGGGAGGAGAACTTGCCTCTAGAAATGAGTCAAGCATGGGATGAAATATTCAAGGAGTTTAAACAACTTCATCAAATTAAATTTCCCAGACAAATAGGTCAAGAGGGAAACAATTACACATTACATGTGTTCTGTGATGCGTCAACCAGAGGTTATGGCGCTGTAGCTTACATGAGTAATGCTGAAGGAAGTACACTAATTACTTCAAAGGCCAGGGTAGCACCCTTGAAGGTCAGAACAGTACCACAATTGGAACTGACAGCACTCTATGTAGGTACAAAATTAGCTGTCTATCTCAACAAAGTACTTGATCATCTCACTATTGAGAAAACCGTGATCTGGAGTGATAATGAGGCAGTTCTCCAGTGGTTAAGAAATAATAAGAGTAAGTTGGTCTATGTACAGAACAGAGTAGCAGAAATAAAAGAGATGCAGAGAGATTATCTCTTTCTTCACGTCTCTACCCAAGAGAATCCAGCTGACATGTTGTCACGTGGTGTCCCACTCAAGAAATTTGTGGATAATAAATTATGGCTCCACGGACCGAACTGGCTCTCTGATGAAAATAACTGGCCTCAGCAAAAAGCTCACATTATGCCAGAAGAAACAGTCTGCTTGAACACAGCAGAAATAAGTTGTGTAAATACTGCAGCAGCCACAACAGAAATAGTCATTGATGGATCTAAATACACATCTTTGGGTAAACTATTAAGAGTTACAGCTCTTGTCTTTGAATTCATTAAAGGAATAAAACCTGATTATGAATGTCTTGAACCCATTAAATACTGGGTGAAACTAATACAGAAAGACGTTTTCTCTACAGAATATAAATTTCTAGAAACACAAGATAAATCCCCAAAGAAACCTATTATGATTAATTCTTTAGGACTTTATCTCGACTCAGAAAAGATTATAAGATGTCGAGGAAGAATTCATAATTCTTCACTACCTAAAGAAGCCATACATCCAATATTGATCCCCAAGAATCATTGGCTAACAAAACTGATTGTGCAAAACGCCCACAGTAACGTGTTACATGGTGGGGTAGCTGACACACTTTGTCATATACGACAATCCTACTGGATACCTCAAGGTCGACAAAGTGTGATAAAACAAATAAAGGACTGTATTACTTGTCGTCACTACGATATGCGAGTATGTCAGTATCCAGGTCCACCTCCATATCCCTCTGAAAGAGTTTGTCATATCACTCCATTTGAGGTGACAGGTGTAGATTACACTGGACCAATAATTTTAACCAAAACAGTTGACAAAGTTCCCATCAAGGTGTACATCTGTTTGTTCACTTGTGCTACAACTAGAGTAGTACATCTAGAAGTAGCCACTGACATGTCTGCTGAAACTTTTATCAAATTATTCATAAGGTTTGCAGCCAGAAGGGCATGTCCCAGACTGATGATTTCAGATAATGCAACGAACTTTGTTGCTGGTGCTGCTTATATAAGCAAGATCTTTGATCAGCCAGAAGTACAACAGATGCTGAATCAACGCAGATGTCGTTGGAGATACATTCCTCCTAAATCTCCATGGCACGGCTGATTTTATGAAAGAATGATCGGCATTGTAAAACGTTGTTTAAGGAAGACTCTTCATCGTCAGAGAATAGACTTAGAAGAATTCCGTACAGTTGTGACTGAAATAGAAAATAGAGTCGACAACAGACCTCTAACTTATGTTACCGATGATCTGGACAATTTAGAAGTGTTAAGTCCATCTCATTTACTCCATGGCAGAAGGCTCGAACCTGTTCCTCCCATGAATGATAAAGAAATCATAGAGGATCCTACTTATTACGAACCTGAGCAACTCAGAAGTAAATTCAAACACCTTAATAGAGTGATTGAACATTGGGAGAAAATTTGGCGAGAAAACTATCTCACCTCATTGAGAGAACACTTCTATGGAGCTGGTGTTCCTGAAAATCATAATTCCTTAAGACCTGGTGACATAGTGATTATCGACAATGATGGTCCGAGGTCTCAATGGCCACTTGGAAAATTTGTGACCATATATCCTGATGCAAATGGAATCATCAGGACAGTTGATGTTTTGAGCAAAGGTGTAGTGAATAAGCGGACAATAAATAAACTAGTGCCGTTAGAATTACACAGTGTTGAAAACAAAATTAGTGATTCTCCAGAAACCACACAGACTAAAGCTGTTCAGAAAAGACAAGCAGCAGTGGTGGCGAGTGAGAAAATCAAATTAATGTTAAGTGATGAATAGTTCACCTGCAGCGAACCTCCGCCGCCCCCCAGTGTGGAGAAATTTTCTCCAGGAGGGGGGTATCAGCCCTCTTCAGCCCTTTCAGCCCCTTCAGCCCCTTTCAGCCCTGAGGGGCCAAGCCCTCTCTGAAGGGGCGAGCGTCTTGTTTACTGCTAGAGTGAGTAATTGATCACAGATGCTATGCCATGTAGTCAAGTGACCTCTGCTCCTTGCAGCGGTGTTGCAAAGTGTATTTTTATAAGAGACAGTACATCTCTTACTTAGCAGGACAATTAAGGAAAATCCTGCTCCCACTTTATTACCATAGTAAAAATAGTGTACATTGTTGTCTGTGCTTAAGACAGCAAGAAACAAACATTCTGCTTTGCTTCATCGAGGAAGTGACAAGGATGCAAGGTACTAGGTCAGCGTTTTTTTTTTGTGCTAGGGCAGTGACGGCTTGGGGCGGTGAGGCGACGCCAGACTATCTTTGACTCTAGGGAGAGTGACACTGACGCCAGGATACTGATCTGTGCGTTAGTGTGAACAAGTGTCTCAAACACAATAAACACTTAAGAGAAGTGTGATCAGCTTCTCTTGTGATACATTGTGAACAATAAAGACAAATCTTGTGGAACATAGTGTACCAGTGTGCGTTTCCTAGACGATGGAAGACGTGGACATCCAAGGACACTTCAGCTTCTATCAAGTCACCGATACCTGTCGAAGGTGTTGAGAACACCATAGCTCACGTTACAAAGAGCAAGGTATGTTACGAATTTCTTGTAGATCGGGGGATTGCGCAATTCTTGAGTCACAAGGGGTTTGTAATCAACCTATAATCGGCAGTAAGGTGTGGACTTTTGAGTCCAAACAAGTAGGTATTTCGTCAGCCATCATCGAATGAAATATGCTGACATAACACCCCCTAGGGGTAATTTATACTTACAAATTGTATCTCTTGACAGCCCAATGTTGTGATGGTTTCGACAGCATCTAGACCTCGTCTGCAGGGGCGGCTGTGTAGACGATTTGCTGTCATTTATCAGCTAAGTGTTCATTATATATAGTTATAATAAACACAGCAGGTAAGGCCAAAATTCTCAACACAAGCTATTTTATTCTCCTCCAGTATGTTCTGACCTCAAATGCGATTTTTATATCAGCGCACCATGCAGAAACACATGGGTATATACAGAGAAAGGTAGCGATCAGCAGGATTCAAAACCTCACCAGGGAAGGCTGGCAAGGTTCCCTAAGTGTTGCTCTAGATCACTAGGTCACCGATGCCTCAAAAACTGGAGAATAATATCGCTTGAAACCATGCTTGAGACACTCTGGTGTGCCCGGGTTAGGAGAAACATGGCTTGTCAACAAGGCTGTCCAGCTTTTGAAGCATCTGTAGCCGAATGGTCTAGAGAGTCATTTGGGAACTTTGCCATTATTCCTGACGTGGCTTCGATCTCTCTCTCTCTCTCTCTCTCTCTCTCTCTCTCTCTCTCTCTCTCTCTCTCCACATATACATGCACACATGGATACATAAATTTATATTTGGCTGTGTAACATTATTATCAATACCCTGCTCTGTTCGTTTTCCGTGCATTGAGGTAGACACTGCCGGGCTTACAGAATATGAATATACTTTCATAGATCACGCAGGGACCGGAATGCATCTTGTATATATAGAAGTACAAAATTATCACCAACATTCAGTATTCCTTCCCTAGGTTAAGCTTCAGAAAGTGTAGCGTCCTGTGTCACACATGAACCTCTAACTTCATACATCGTTAATGTCTTCGAATTGGTGGTAAAAGTCCAACTCTGTAATTTTATGGAAGAACATAACCAGCTATACCCAATTTATTTTTGGTATACTATACCGGCAAGTAGATAAGACGGTTCTGCGACAGTTCGGCATCTTTATTCCGAAACATGTCGCCAAGAGAATAAACTTTATCATTGGAGTACAGAGGTTGTAAATATGGAGACAACAGACGCGATGGAGATCTAAAGATGATGTGATGAGTACTTTGAAACATCTGGCAAGTATCGTTACACCTGCTGCCCCTGTTCACCTAGCAGTAAGTAGGTACCGGAAGTTAGCAGACTGTTGTAGGCCAAGATACCAGATTAACTTAGGCTGCCCGAAATGATTTGCATAACCAGGGGATTTCTATATTGTACCTGTGAGGTCAACTAGATCTGTGTCAGCTGTATTACGAATGTTGTAAAATTATTATTATTATTATTATTATTATTATTATTATTATTATTATTATTATTAGTGTTATTAGTTTTGTGATTATTATTATTATTATTATTATTATTATTATTATTATTATTATTATTATTATTATTATAGGTTTTTATTATTACTGAATAAGTAGTTTGAAGTGGTTAAACTACTTATCCTCAAGGCACAGATAAAATCATTAACTACAGCTTCGTACATTATTATCCTTTGAGGAGAATACACAAACAAACCAAAAACTCTCCACAGCAAAACACACGAGAAACTGTCGGCAGATATCAACAAAATCTTCTAGTGAGGAATGGAAAATAATGTCTTTAACCGAGACACATTCTAACTGCTCAAACATGGTAAGTAAGAAGTACCAAACAAGAGCATAGGTTACCAAATACAAAAGGATTATCTCACAGAACAAAAGAAACATGCAAAATACTTTGACATTTTAACATCAGTTTACCTTCATTTGGAGAACAGTTCGAAGTAAATACTTAAGAGGCAAGAAATATAAATGAGTGGATATTGAGACCATGCAAACAAAAGAAACAATGCCACTGGTGACATTAAATCATTTCTGCTGTCTCCTTTAGAACATGGTTCCGCAGTGACAGTTCTGGTCAGGACAAGAGAGATATTGGAAGCTGGAAAATGTTCTGGGATCGTTTACTGCCGCAGAGAACCAATAAAATGCTCTGGACTGAGAGAAATGAGCGAAGTGTAAAAGTGTCCAGTGAAAAGCAGGGATGACATTATCTCAGAAATATTCGTGGTCCAAGACTTTTTAACCGGTTACTAATAAATATCAGAAATATTGCCAAGAAAATGGAAAAACCAGATCAACCAAGTTGTGGAGGATATGTCAGTCAGCAAACTGCCAGCAGCAACTGGCTGGATGAACAGGTAATAACAGAAAAACCTTGGTCTCACTTTGGGCAGCGAGGGTAAAAAACCTGTCAGATATGATTACATGCATATCACACGACACACAAACACTACAGTAATAAAAACATCAACCAACAACAATAATAACAACAAGGAAATCAGCATCAAAATTATGAACAACAACAATAAAAGAAATAATCAGAACAATAACTATGATAACAGCAACAACAAAAACAATAATAATAATAATAATAATAATAATAATAATAATAATAATAATAATAATAATAATAATAATAATATTATGATAATTATTATTATTATTTTAATTAATAGTATTTGTTCTTTAATGCACATTCCTTCTCTCACTGGGTAGGGTAATCCGAGAAAGAAGAAATGCTTTCACCATCACTCACTCCATCACTGTCATGCCAGAGGGGCGTCGATACTACATTTCGCAACTACAGGCACTGTACTCTCCACCTTCAGGACTCAAGTTCGGATAACCGGTTTCCCTGTATCTCTTTATAAATGTTTGCTCTCACTCGAACAGCACGTCAAATCACAAAAACCACTTGCCTCCAGTAACTCCTATCTAACATGCTCACAAAACCTTCCTGGGTGTCTAAGCCCCTAGCATAAACAAACCTACTAGGATGATCCCTACCTCGGCTTCCCTCCATTACTGATTTATACGCCCTCCAAGTCATTCTATCTTGTTCCATCCTCTCCAAATGTCTGAACTACCTCAACAACCCCTCTCAACCCTCTGGATAATATTTTTTAGTAATCCCGCCCCTCCTAATCTTCAATGTACGAATTTTCTGCATAAGATACGACATCTCCGCTGCCTCCAGCCTTCTCCTTGCTGGAATATTATAACTCATGCTTCGCGCCCGTATAAGATTGTTGGTACCACTATACTCTCATACATTCCCATTTTTGCCTCCGTCAGTAACGTTCCTCTTCTCCACAGGTGCCTCAATGCACCACTCACCTTTTTCACCCTCGTCAATTCCATGATTCACCTCGCCTTTCATAGACCCATCTACTGACACGTCAACTCACAAATATCTGAACACATTCACTTCTTCTATACTCCCTCCCTCCAATCTGATATCCAAACCCTACTATTTCTTATATTCACTTTTAATTTTCTTCTTTTACATACTCTGTCAAATTCGTCTACCAACCTTTGTAGCTTCTGTTCATGATCTCCGAAAAGGAAAGTGTCATCAGTAAAGAGTAACTATGAAAACTCCCACTTTCTGTTTGATTCTTTATCCTCTAATCCCAGGATGACTTGAGTATGGAACACATTCGTACAGCATAATGATGTCAAAGAGATAAAGTCAGTTGATCAAATGAAAATGCTGGCCCACAGATGGCTCCAACTTCATCCTGTTCCCTACTTGTATGTCTCATAACAATAAAAATGCTTTCAAATGAGCTGATGTAGGTAACAGCTCTTAGCTTGCCAATAAAGTTAGGAATCCTTAACCTGTAAATAGCTTGTCAATAAAGCTAGGGATCCTTAACCTTGTCAAACCCTGTGTAAAAAAAACAAAAAACTTTCCCCAACACCTCTGCATTCACTTCTTTTACGACCCCATCTATAAATATATTAAATGTTGTTGTTATTATTATTATTTTTATTATTATTTATTATGTTTTTATTATTTTATTATCATTGTAATCACAGCATAAATATACGATTTATGAAAAACCTCAGAATTTTTCCGAAATAAATTTCTTCCTGTTCAATGGACCAGGAAGTGTATAACAAGACGAGTTTAAAATATTTAAAGTACACTACTAGATTTCCAATGCTTATCTCTTAAACCCATCAGGTAAAGTTCCTTAATTCCGGCGAGGGAGTCACAATCCATAAAATCGGACGTGGTATCCCTTTCCTTGCATGGAACTCAATTAGTTTCCAATCCTCCCAGGCGCTGTATAACTCCTAATTGTTTAGCGCTCTTCCCATAGTAGCGATTAGTAAAGAGGTGGGGCCAGAAGCTATGACTTGACACCTGCAACCACAAATAAATGAGTACAAATAGGTGAGTACACACATACACAAACACACACAACAAAATGCAAGGAGGCAGTGGAAAGGTTCATTCCCAAGGGCAACAGTAACAACGGGAAGACCAGAACAAGCCCCTGGTTTACCCGACGGTGTAAGGAGGCAAAAACAAAGTGCAATAGAGAATGGAAAAAGTACAGAAGGCAGAGAACACACGAAAATAGGGAGATCAGTCGCAGAGCCAGGAACGAGTACGCACAGGTAAGGAGGGAGGCCCAGCGACAGTATGAAAATGATATAGCATCGAGAATTAAGACTGACCCGAAACTGTTGTATAGCCACATCAGGAGGAAGACAACAGTCAAAGACCAGGTGATCAGATTAAGGACAGAAGGTGGAGAACTCACAAGAAATGATCAGGAGGTATGTGAGGAGCTGAACGGGAGATTTAAGGAAGTTTTTACAGTAGAGACAGGAAGGGCTGTGGGAAGACAGCACAGAAGGGAACATCAAGAGGGAATATACCAACAAGTGTTGGATGACATACGAACAACTGAGGAGGAGGTGAAGAAGCTCTTAAGTGACCTTGACACCTCAAAGGCGATGGGACCGGACAACATCTCCCCATGGGTCCTTAGAGAAGGAGCAGAGATGCTGTGTGTGCCTCTAACCACAATCTTCAACACATCCCTTGAAACTGGGCAACTACCTGAGAAATGGAAGACAGCTAATGTAGTCCCCATATTTAAGAAAGGAAACAGAAACGAGGCACTAAACTACAGACCTGTGTCTCTGACATGTATTGTGTGCAAAGTCATGGAGAAGATTATCAGGAGGAGAGTGGTCGAACACCTGGAAAGGAACAAGATTATAAATGAAAACCAGCATGGGTTCATGGAAGGCAAATCTTGTATCACAAACCTCCTGGAGTTTTATGACAAGGTAACAGAAGTAAGACACGAGAGAGAGGGTTGGGTAGATTGCGTTTTCCTAGACTGCAGGAAGGCCTTTGACACAGTTCCCCACAAGAGATTAGTGCAGAAGCTGGAGGATCAGGCACACGTAAAAGGAAGGGCACTGCAATGGATAAGGGAATACCTGACAGGGAGGCAGCAACGAGTCATGGTACGTGAAGAGGTATCACAGTGGGCGCCTGTTACGAGCGGGGTCCCACAGGGGTCAGTTCTAGGACCAGTGCTATTTTAGATATATGTGAACGACATGATGGAAGGAATAGACTCTGAAGTGTCCCTGTTCGCAGATGACGTCAAGTTGATGAGAAGAATTAAATCGGACGAGGATGAGGCAGGACTGCAAAGAGACCTGGAGAGGCTGGACATGTGGTCCAGTAACTGGCTCCTCGAATTCAATCCAGCCAAATGCAAAGTCATGAAGATTGGGGAGGGGCAAAGAAGACCGCAGACAGAATATAGGCTAGGTGGACAAAGACTACAGACCTCACTCAGGGAGAAAGGCCTTGGGGTGACCATAACACCGAGCACATCACCGGAGGCACACATCAACCAAATAACCGCTGCAGCATACGGGCGCCTGGCAAACCTGAGAATAGCGTTCCGATACCTTAATAAGGAATCGTTCAAGACACTGTACACTGTGTATGTTAGACCCATACTGGAGTATGCAGCACCAGTCTGGAACCCACACCTGGTCAAGCACGTCAAGAAGTTAGAGAAAGTACAAAGGTTTGCAACAAGGCTAGTCCCAGAGCTCAAGGGAATGTCGTACGAGGAAAGGTTAAGGGAAATCGGACTGACGACACTGGAGGACAGAAGGGTCAGGGGAGACATGATAACGACATACAAGATACTGCGGGGAATAGACAAGGTGGACAGAGATAGGATGTTCCAGAGAGGGGACACAGGGACAAGGGGTCACAACTGGAAGCTGAAGACTCAGACGAGTCACAGGGACGTTAGGAAGTATTTCTTCAGTCATAGAGTTGTCAGCAAGTGGAATAGCCTAGCAAGTGAAGTAGTGGAGGCAGGAACCATACATGGTTTTAAGAAGAGGTATGACAAAGCTCAGGAAGCAGAGAGAGAGAGGATCCAGTAGCGATCAGTGAAGAGGCGGGGCCAGGAGCTGAGTCTCGACCCCTGCAACCACAATTAGGTGAGTACAATTAGGTGAGTACACACACACACACACACACACACACACACACACACACACACCTACTGGAGTTTTATGACAAGGTAATAGAAGTAACACAAGAGAGAGAGAGAGAGGGGAGGATAGACTGCATTTTCTTGGACTACAAGAAGGCCAACGACACAGTTCCTCACAAGAGGTTAATGCAAAAGCTAGAGGATCAGGCACACATAACAGGAAAGGCACTGCAATGGATCAGAGAATATCTGACAGGGAGGCAACAATGAGCCATGGTACGTGACGAGGTGTCCGAGTGGGCGCATGTGACGAGCGGGGTTCCACAGGGGTCAGTCCTAGGATCTGTGCTGTTTATGGCGTATGTGAATGACATAATTGTAGGGATAGACTCAGAGGTGTCCCTGTTTTCAGATGATGTGAAGTTAATGAGGAGAAATAAATCGGTCAAGGATCAAGCAGGACTACAAAGAGACCTGGGCAGGCTACAGGTGTGGTCCAGCAACTGGCTCCTGGAATTTAAGCCCGCCAAATGCAAAGTCCTGAAGATCGGCTAAGGGAAAAGAAGACTGTAGACAGATTATAGTCTAGGTAGCCAAAGACTGCAAACCTCACTCAAGGAAAAAGATCTTGGGGTGAGTATAATGCCGAGCACATCTCCAGAGGCGCACATCAATCAGATAACTGCTGCAGCATATGGGCGTTTGGCAAACCTGAGAATAGCGTTCCGATACCTCAGTAAGGAATCGCTCACCATATATGTCAAGCCCATTTTGGAGTATGGGGCATCAGTTTCGAATCTACACTTGGTCAAGCATGTCAAGAAATCAGAGAAAGTGCTATGGCTTGCAGCAAGACTAGTTCCAGAGCTAAGGGGACTGTAATATAAACAAAGTTTAAGGCAAATCGGCCTGAGGACACTTGAGGACAGGAGGGTGAGGGGAGACATAACGACATATAAAATACTGCGAGGAATTAACAAAGACAGGATGTCCCAAAGATGGGAACAGAAACAAGGGGTCACAATTATAAGTTGAAAACTCCTATGAGCCAAAGGTATGTTAGGAAATATTTCTTCAGTCATAGAGTTATCAGGAAGTGGAACAGCCTAGAAAGTGGCGTAGTGGAGGCAGGAACCATACATAATTTTAAAACGAGGTTTGATAAAGCTCATGGTGCAGGGAGAGAGAGGACCTAGTAGTAATCATTGAAGAGGAGGGGTCAGGAGCTTTGGATCGACCCCTGCAGCTACAAACAGGTGAGTACAAATACGTGAGTATACACGGCGGGAGTAGCAGCATCGCATAGCACTCTTGAATCTTTAGTGTTTTTTTTTTTTGTCCCACCAAGGTCATTATAGGGATCTCCAAAACTTGTCAGTGTCAGTGAACAACCAAAAAAATCAAAGGGAAAAAATCCAGTATTGTATGGACTCTGGCGTTTTTCTTGAATTGAGTGTGTTCAATAAGAGCTTTGACTGTTCACCTGATAGAATAGTGAAATCCTAGAGCGGAATTTGAAGCATGCTTAATGTGAATATAACATATACAGAGAAGAAGAAAGGAATGGGAAGGAAGGAGGGGGCCAGGAGTGCCGCCACAATGAGAATCACTGTGCAGCCGGAACTGAGTCAGGATCCCAGACGACACCTTCGCCAGATGTAACATACAAATCACCTTTCTGTTGTTGCATGTGAGATTGGCATTTGTTCCCGCATTATTTTTAGCTGGGGGTCATCAACCCTACTTTGGAGAGCTGAACATCATACATAGAGCACTTAACATTTAGTAAGGAAGAAACTGGGAAGGGAAGTGGTGGTGGTACCACATTCTCGGTCGACACGCACATTAGTGAGCACATGCATAGGTACCAAGGTCAGACAAACATGTACACTAACATAGCTGCTAAATAACTGTAGGAGCAGGACAAGAAGGTTTTAGGAACTGACAGTAATTTAACGCACATAGTGTAAACATATGAAGGGACTCACACACGCACACGCAAATACGTACAGATGAACACACACCCACACACACACACGCAAACACGCACATATGCACACACACACACACACACACACACACACACACACACACACACACACACACACACACACACAACCTATTAACCTTTAGCGGCCTAAATAAAACCAGCCTACTAACTGTTAGTGGCTTAAATAAATACAGGTTACTAAAAATTATGGGCCTAAAAAACAGGAACCACCCTCGCACTCACAAACCCCCTAATATACATACGCTTAAAAACACAAACACACACACTCCACCTCTATCCCTCTTTCTTTCCACACCTCTCTCTCTTTTTCCAGCTCTCTCTCTCCAGCACCCACTCTCCATCCCTATCCCAGGTTTTCAGCCAGTACCCCTCAATAAAACTCAAGCCCACCCTCCCTTTCTACCTCTCCCCCAACTTCCTCCTTCCCTCTCTCCCTCTCTCTCTCTTCCTCTATCCTTCCCCCAACTTCCTCCTTCCCTCTCTCCCTCTCTCTCTCTTCCTCTATCCTTCTTTCTCTCCAAATCTCTCTCTCTCTCTCACTCTCTCTCTCTCTCTCTCTCTCTCTCTCTTTCTCTCTCTCTCATTTTCTGTCTTTCTATCCACCTCTCTCTCTCTCTCAACCACTCTCTTCCTACCTGTCACACACACACACACACACCTTTCCTCAAGATCCGATATCCTGTTGGAAAGAAGGCATCTGTTATCGTTCCTGTAAGCTTGGTTGTGGTGAGAGCTGTGATGTCCGGTGGGAGGAGTGGCACAATGATGATTCCATTGACACAATGGCGATTCCATTGTGCCACTCCTCCCACTTACTCATTATTCCATCAGCATTGGTGTACCATACATTCGCTTTCTTCTCTAGCACTGTGTTTTGGGGGATCTCTGGGGTTGGGGTCCTGGCAGAGTGTTGTGGGGTTCTATAGCATAGTGTGGGGTAGGGGCTGTAAGTGTGGAGTGTGGTTTGTGTCGGGATAGCATGTTTGGCTGTGGGGTTCTTAGGGTGGTTCTGTGTGTACTTGCGCTTGTTGCTCTGCCTAACTCTGGTTGTCCTCTGCTGACTCTGGTCTCTCTTCCTGGCCCCTTTTGTTTCTGTGCATTCTCCCACAGCTGCCGTCATTCTGTTCTTGTTATGTCACAGTCTAGGAACACCCTTTTGTATGTTGATTCTTTCAACCATGATTTCTCTTGCAGGACCCTGTTCCACACCATTTCTGTCTTGAAAATCAGTTTGATCGGTCGATTTCTCCCTTTCAGGTGCCCCCATATTCTCTGAAAATATACTATCCTATTTCTTTGATGATGTTTTCAATCTCATGTTCTTCTTTTCGCCGTCTTTCATTATGTGTCCATTTCTTTCTCTCCTGACGCCCACGAATAAACACTAACTTCTCCCTCTCCTCCTCCTATTGCCTTTCCCTCTGTGTTTCTGGGTCCCATTTATACAAAGTCATTGTCTCCCCTATTTGTTCTTATAACTCTTGGTGGCATGGTCGTGCCTCTGCATTGGACCTAACACCTTTTCTACCTTCACTCCCCTCCACTTACTAGTATCTCCTCTCCTAACAGCTCTCCCTGTACATTTCTCAGCCTTGCTTGTTGGACTGATAATGCCTTAGCATAAGTCTTGTCTCCTTCCTTTCTGCTGGGCTCCTCATTTAATAGGGGTGTACCTGCTTCAGATCCCATGTCTCTACTGGGCACTAGCCCTGTAACTCATTTCAGCATATTTACCTCGTATTCTGGGGCCCGTGTACTGGCTTATGCGGGTTCAGCTTGCGACTCCCATATCATCTTCTCTACCTCCATCCTCTTCTCCATTTACACAGAAAGCTCACCTAGTTTGTTCTCCCACTCTTGCTCCATCCGTTTACATTACTTTTCCATCCATTCTTCCTTGCCAGGAACATTTTCCTCTGATCCCCTGAGCCTTTGACTTCCTCTCTGACCCACCATTTTTTATGTGCTGATTGTGTGTGTGTGTGTGTATGTGTGTGTGTGTGACAGGTAGGAAGAGAGTGGTTGAGAGAGAGAGGTGGATAGAAAGACAGAAAATGAGAGAGAGAGAAAGAGAGAAAGAGAGGGAGAGAGAGAGAGAGAGAGAGAGAGAGAGAGAGAGAGAGAGAGAGAGAGAGAGAGAGAGAGAGAGAGAGAGAGAGAGAGAGAGAGAGAGAGAGAGAGAGAGATTTGGAGAGAAAGAAGGATAGAGGAAGAGAGAGAGAGGGAGAGAGGGAAGGAGGAAGAGAGAGAGAGAGAGAGAGAGAGAGAGAGAGAGAGAGAGAGCCTTCAACATAGGAGGGATGTGGGTGGCCTTACTGTTATGTACAAGGCCAATATTGTCAAAATACCACACTTGGATCCACTTCGAGGACAGCGTGAAACAAGCTTTTATGCCACAAGACGGGCAGAAAGCAGCAACTTCACTCTGGCTGTACCCTTCTCCAGAACATCACTCCATCTGAGATCATACATACCCAGGATGACTCGAGTATGGAACACATTCGTACAGCATAATGATGTCAACGAGATAAAGTCAGTTGATCAAATGAAAATGCTGGCCCACAGATGGCTCCAACTTCATCCTGTCCCGTACTTGTATGTCTCATAACAAAAATGCTTTCAAATGAGCTGATGTAGGTAACAGCTCTTAGCTTGCCAATAAAGTTAGGAATCCTTAACCTGTAATATAGCTGTCAATAAAGCTAGGGATCCTTAACCTTGTCAAACCCTGTGTAAAAAAAAAAAAAAAAAAAAAAAAAAGGAGATGGGGAGAGGTAGAAAGGGAGGGTGGGTTTGAGTTTTATTGAGGGGTACTGGCTGAAAACCTGGGATAGGGATGGAGAGTGGGTGCTGGAGGAGTGAGAGCTGGAAAGAGAGAGAGAGGTGTGGAAAGAAAGAGGGATAGAGGTGGTGTGTGTGTGTTTGTGTGTTTTTAAGCATATGTATATTAGGGGGTTTGTGAGTGCGAGGGTGGTTCCTGTTTTTTTAGGCCCGTAATTGTTAGTAGGCTGTGTTTATTTAAGCCACTAACAGTTAGTAGGCTGGTTTTATTTAGGCCGCTAACGGTTAGTAGGTTGTGTGTGTGTGTGTGTGTGTGCATGTGTGCGTGTTTGCGTGTGTGTGTGTGTTCATCTTGGCATGCATAGTATCTCTGCTCCCTCTCTCAGGACCCATGGAGAGATGTTATCTGGCTCCATCCTCTTCGAGGCATCTAGCTCGCTTAGCAGCCTCTTCACTTCTTCCTCGGTTGTATGTATTGTTTAACTCTGACGGTGGACCCACCTCTCCGTCTTTCTGAAGTCCCTTCTGTCTCCTCTGTGAACACAGATTTAAATATCATGTTGATCTCCTCACATACTTGTCGGTCGTTTCTTGTGATCTCCCCTCCTTCCTTTCCTCCTGATGTGGCTGTGCAACAGCTTCTGGTCAGATTTAGCTTTTGCTGCTATGTCGTTTTCGTATTGTCATTGGGCCTCCCTTTTTACCTGTGCATATTCGTTTCTGGCTCTACAACTACTCTTCTTATTCTCTTTATTCTCCTTTTCAGGTACCCTTCTATTCTCTCAAAATATATCCTATTTCTTTGATGTTTTCAATCTCCTGTTTTTCTTTTTGCCGTCTTTCATTATGTGTCTATCTTTCTCTCTCCTGAAGCCCATGAATAAACACTGACTTCTCCCTCTCTACACTTTTGAGTGAACCAAGGGCTTATCCTGGGCTTCTCGTTATTTCTGTTACCTGTGGTTGTAACTGTTGAGGAAGTGGTAACTGTTACTGTGGTTGTAACTGTTGAGGAAGTGGTAACTGTTACTGTGGTTGTAACTGTTGAGGTAGTGGTAACTGTTACTGTGGTTGTAACTGTTGAGGTAGTGGTAACTGTTACTGTGGTTGTAACTGTTGAGGTAGTGGTAACTGTTACTGTAGTTGTAACTGTTGAGGTAGTGGTAACTGTTACTGTGGTTGTAACTGTTGAGGTAGTGGTAACTGTTACTGTGGTTGTAACTGTTGAGGTAGTGGTAACTGTTACTGTGGTTGTAACTGTTGAGGTAGTGGTAACTGTTACTGTAGTTGTAACTGTTGAGGTAGTGTTAACTGTTACTGTAGTTGTAACTGTTGAGGTAGTGTTAACTGTTACTGTGGTTGTAGAGGTTGTCATAGCTGTAATGTTGCTCAGGTTGTAAGTAATGTTGTGATTGTGACTGTTGTTGTGGCTGCAACTTGAGTTGTTTGTGTAACTTTCTGTGGATGTAACAGTGTCCGTCTCAATGCCTATAATTGTGCCTACAGTTATTGCTACAGTTGGACCTGGAGCTGTAGTTTAACTGTTTCTCTGGTTGTAACTGTGTCTTTTGTTGTGGCTGTAACCGTTGTTGTGGTCGTAATTGTTTAATTGTTGGTGTGTCTATTGTTGTGACTGTAAATGCTAACGTATTAGTAACTTTTCCAGTGGTTGTAATTGTGTCTGCGGATGTCCGTTGCTGTGGTTGTAACTGTTGCCGTAGTCCTAACTGTTGCTGTGGTTCTAACCGTTGCCGTGGTTGTGACTGTTGCTGTGGTTATAACTGTTGCAGTGGTTCTAACTGCTAGTGTGGTTGTAACTGTTGCCGTGGTTCAAACTGTTCATGTGGTTGTAACTGTTGCTGTGGTTCTAACTGTTGTTTTAGTTGTAACTGTTTCAGTGGGTATGTGTTAGTGGTTGTTTATTTCCTTGATTGTAACCTTTGCTGTTATTGTAACCGTTCCTGTGGCTACAACGGATTCTGTTGTTTTAACTAAGGTTGCTGTTGTTTTAGTGATTGCCATGGTTGTATCTCTCTGTGGTTGTAACGGTTGCTGTGGTTTTTAACGGTTGCTAAGGTTTTAAACAGTTGCCGTGGTTGTAATGGCTGCTTTGGTTTTTAACGGTTGCTCTGGTTTTATCAGTTGCCGCGATTTTAAAGGTTGCCGTGGTTTTAAGTTTTATTGTAGTTTTAGCAGTTGCTGTGGTTTTTAACGGTTTCTGTGTTTTTAAATGTTGCTGTAGCTTTAAGAATTTCTGTGGCTTTGAAGTATTGTTGTGGTTTTAAGTGTTGCTGTGGGTTCAAGCGTTGCAGTGGTTTAAAGTATTGTTGTGGTTTTAAGTGTTGCTGTGGGTTCAAGCGTTGCAGTGGTTTAAAGTATTGTTGTGGTTTTAAGTGTTGCTGTGGGTTCAAGCGTTGCAGTGGTTTAAAGTATTGTTGTGGTTTTAAGTGTTGCTGTTGTTTTAAGTGTTGCTGTGGTTTTTAATGGTTGCTCTGGTGTTTGTTTCTGTGGTTTAAGTGTTGATGTGGTTTAAAGTGTTGCTCTGGTTCAAAGTGTTGCCGTGGTCTTCAGTGTTGCTGTGGATTTATCGGCTGCTGTGGTTTTTAATTGTTTCTGTGGTTTAAAGTGATGCTGTGATTTTAAGTGTTGCTGTGTTTAACGGTTGCTGTTGTTTAAAGTGTAGCTGTTTTTTAATTGTTATATTTTTAACGCTTGCTGTGGTTTTATTGGATGTTGTGGTTTAAAGTGTTGCTGTGGCTTTAAATGTTGCTGTGGTTTAAAGTGTTCT
Organism: Cherax quadricarinatus; assembly: GCF_038502225.1. NCBI lineage: Eukaryota > Metazoa > Arthropoda > Malacostraca > Decapoda > Parastacidae > Cherax > Cherax quadricarinatus. The sequence goes on from NC_091354.1 coordinate 25,257,222, forward strand.
TGTGGATTAAAGTGTTGTTATGGTTTAAAGTGTTGCTGTGGTTTAAAATGTTGCTGTGTTTTAAAGTGTTGCTGTGGTTTAAAATATTGCTGTGGTTTAAAGTGTTGATGTGGTTTAAAGTGTTCCTGTGGTTTAAAGTGTTTCTGTGGTTTAAAGTGTTGCTGTGGTTTAAAGTGTTGCTGTGGTTTAAACTGTTGCTGTGGTTTAAAGTGTTGCTGTGGTTTAAAGTGTTCTTGTGGTTTAAAGTGTTGCTATGGTTTAAAGTGTTGCTGTGGTTTAAAGTGTTCCTGTGGTTTAAAGTGTTCCTGTGATTTAAAATGTTGCTGTGGTTTAGAGTGTTCCTGTGGTTTAAAGTGTTCCTGTGATTTAAAATGTTGCTGTGGTTTAAAATGTTGCAACAGTTGGGTTATAAACCAGACCATCAATATTGCCTGACTTCAGAACCAGCTCGCTCACTCCGCCTTGTTTGCCAGTAATTAGGATCATGATTAACCCAATAAAGCCGGATGACCGACCATTACTGCAATTACTTGACGGAGTAAAAGAACAAATGTGCTATTATTTTTACCAGGCTGAGGCGAGTCATAACTTATTTTCAGATTATTTGTCGAATATTTCACCTTAATTTGAGTTTATATTGCATTTCAAAAACATTTGTCACTTGCAAGAATAAGTAATGATATCCATCACTGCTGGAAGACAACTAGCAAGTGTGACTGCTGGAAGATAACTAGCAAGTGTGACTGCTGGAAGGATAACTAGCAAGCATGATTGCTGAAAGATAACTAGCATGTATGATTGCTGGAAGATAACTAGCAAGTGTGACTGCTGGAAGGATAACTAGCATGTATGACTACTGGAAGATAACTAGCATGCATGACTGCTGGAAGATAACTAGCATGCATGACTGCTGGAAGATAACTAGCATGTATGACTGCTGGAAGATAACTAGCATGCATGACTGCTGGAAGGATAACTAGCATGCATGACTGCTGGAAGATAACTAGCATGTATGACTGCTGGAAGATAACTAGCATGCATGATTGCTGGAAGGATAACTAGCATGTATGACTGCTGGAAGATAACTAGCATGTATGACTGCTGGAAGATAACTAGCATGCATGATTGCTGGAAGAATAACTAGCATGTATGACTACTGCTAGATAACTAGCATGCATGACTGCTGGAAGATAACTAGCATGCATGATTGCTGGAAGGATAACTAGCATGCATGACTACTGGAAGGATAACTAGCATGTATGACTACTGGAAGGATAACTAGCATGCATGACTGCTGGAAGATAACTAGCATGCATGACTGCTGGAAGATAACTAGCATGTATGACTGCTGGAAGGATAACTAGCATGAATGACTGCTGGAAGGTTAACTAGCATGCATGACTGCTAAAAAATATCTAGCATGCATGACTGCTGGAAGGATAACTAGCATGCATGACTGCTGGAAGATAACTAGCATGCATGACTGCTGGAAGGATAACTAGCATGCATGACTGCTGGAAGATAACTAACATGCATGACTGTTGGAAGGATAACTTGCAATATGTATCGCTGTTGTAAGTTTTGTTATCATTATTCGTTACTGAAGGATAACTAGCTGTATGCTACAGAGGTAACTAGCAGATACTGTTGGTAGGATAACTAGCGTGATGCATCCCTGCTGGAATGATAATTAAAATTGTTAACCACTCTTTGAACTATCATTAAGCACCACTGCTGGAAGGACGACTGTTATTACTGTGTGTAATAACTGGAAGGATATGTAATATTGCGTATGACTGTTTGAAGGATAACTAATATAATGCGTCATTGTTGGACTGATAGCTAAAATTACGCATTTATGCTGGAAGAATAACTAACATGCATGACTGCTGGAAGGGTAACTAACATGCATGACTGTAGAAGATAACTAGCATACATTACTGGTGGAAGGATAACTGACATGCATGACTGCTGGAAGGTAACTAGCATGCATGACTCCTGGAAGGATAGCTATCATGCATGATTGCTGGAAGGATAACTAACATGCATGACTGCTGGAATGATAACTAGCATGCATTACTGCTGGAAGGATATATAACATGCATGACTGCTGGAAGATAACTAGCATGCTTGATTGCTGGAAGGATAACTAACATGCATGACTGCTGGAAGATAACTAGCATGCATTACTGCTGGAAGGATATATAACATACATGACTGCTGGAATGATAACTAACATGCATGACTGCTGAAAACATTAAAGTTAAACGTCACAGCTGGATGAGTAACTCATTTTGCTCACTGCAGGAAGGATCGCTAACATCACGCATTATTTAAGGAAGAATAACTTTGATGCACAGTTACAGGAAATACGTCACTGCCAGAGGCGTAAATAACACTGTCCATCTCTGACTAAAGACTCTAATTCATGGAATTATAATTGCTATAATGGATCACTGTTGAGAAGATAAATCGCACCAGTATACACAAATAACTCGCACACGGGAGAGAGAGAACAGCTTACGATGACGTTTCGGCCCGACTTTAACATTTACAAAGTCACAGTGTGACTTTACGTTATTGTGATTTTGTAAATGGTCCAAGTCGGACCGAAACGTCGTCGTAAGCTCCTCTCTCTCTCCTTTAAGCGGGTTATTTGTGTATTGTTACAGTGATGGTATTGTGCCTCTTTCTTCTTTCTGGGCGGACATTGTACATTATTGCTTATATAATAATTAACATTTTGTATCACTTCTGGGAAAATTTTACATAATATTTTATCGTTGGAAAGATAATTAAAATTCAAAAAAAAAAAAAAGGCACAATACCGCTACTGGACCATTACACAAATAACCCGCACACAGAAGAGAGGAGCTTACGACGACGTTTCGGTCCGACTTGGATTAAAATACATCACTATAGGAAGGATAAAGAACAACATGCATCACTGCTGGATTAATAACATAATAACTAATGTTACTAATGTTGAATAAGTAATGAAATAATTTATTAGTGAAAAGTAAACTAATATTATTCATCACTGGTAGAAGGAAAAATGACATCATTTATCATTGCTGGAAGGAAAGTAATATTATTGATCACTGCAAGAAGGAAAGTAATATTATTGATCACTGCAAGAAGGAAAGTAATATTATTGATCACTGCCAGAAGGAAAGTAATATTATTGATCACTGCAAGAAGGAAAGTAATATTATTGATCACTGCAAGAAGGAAAGTAATATTATTGATCACTGCCAGAAGGAAAGTAATATTATTGATCACTGCAAGAAGGAAAGTAATATTATTGATCACTGCAAGAAGGAAAGTAATATTATTGATCACTGCCAGAAGGAAAGTAATATTATTGATCACTGCCAGAAGGAAAGTAATATTATTGATCACTGCAAGAAGGAAAGTAATATTATTGATCACTGCCAGAAGGAAAGTAATATTATTGATCACTGCAAGAAGGAAAGCAATATTATTGATCACTGCAAGAAGGAAAGTAATATTAATGATCACTGCAAGAAGGAAAGTAATATTATTGATCACTGCAAGAAGGAAAGTAATATTATTGATCACTGCAAGAAGGAAAGTAATATTATTGATCACTGCCAGAAGGAAAGTAATATTATTGATCACTGCAAGAAGGAAAGTAATATTATTGATCACTGCAAGAAGGAAAGTAATATTATTGATCACTGCCAGAAGGAAAGTAATATTATTGATCACTGCCAGAAGGAAAGTAATATTATTGATCACTGCAAGAAGGAAAGTAATATTATTGATCACTGCAAGAAGGAAAGTAATATTATTGATCACTGCAAGAAGGAAAGCAATATTATTGATCACTGCAAGAAGGAAAGTAATATTAATGATCACTGCAAGAAGGAAAGTAATATTATTGATCACTGCAAGAAGGAAAGTAATATTATTGATCACTGCAAGAAGGAAAGTAATATTATTGATCACTGCCAGAAGGAAAGTAATATTATTGATCACTACCAGAAGGAAAGTAATATTATTGATCACTGCAAGAAGGAAAGTAATATTATTGATCACTGCAAGAAGGAAAGTAATATTATTGATCACTGCAGGAAGGAAAGTAATATTATTGATCACTACCGGAAGGAAAGTAATATTATTGATCACTGCAGGAAGGAAAGTAATATTATTGATCACTGCAAGAAAGTAATATTATTGATCACTGCAAGAAGGAAAGTAATATTATTGATCACTGCAAGAAGGAAAGTAATATTATTGATCACTGCAGGAAGGAAAGTAATATTATTGATCACTACCGGAAGGAAAGTAATATTATTGATCACTACCAGAAGGAAAGTAATATTATTGATCACTGCAGGAAGGAAAGTAATATTATTGATCACTACCAGAAGGAAAGTAATATTATTGATCACTACCAGAAGGAAAGTAATATTATTGATCACTACCAGAAGGAAAGTAATATTATTGATCAGTGCAAGAAGGAAAGTAATATTATTGATCACTGCAAGAAGGAAAGTAATATTATTGATCACTGCAAGAAGGAAAGTAATATTATTGATCACTGCAGGAAGGAAAGTAATATTATTGATCACTGCAAGAAGGAAAGTAATATTGATCACTGCAAGAAGGAAAGTAATATTATTGATCACTGCAAGAAGGAAAGTAATATTATTGATCACTGCAAGAAGGAAAATAATATTATTGATCACTGTAACAAGGAAAGTAATATTATTGATCACTGCAAGAAGGAAGGTAATATTATTGATCACTGCAAGAAGGAAGGTAATATTATTCATCAGTGCAAGAAGGAAGGTAATATTATTGATCAGTGCAAGAAGGAAGGTAATATTATTGATCAGTGCAAGAAGGAAGGTAATATTATTCATCAGTGCAAGAAGGAAGGTAATATTATTGATCACTGCAAGAAGGAAGGTAATATTATTGATCACTGCAAGAAGGAAGGTAATATTATTCATCAGTGCAAGAAGGAAGGTAATATTATTCATCAGTGCAAGAAGGAAGGTAATATTATTGATCAGTGCAAGAAGGAAGGTAATATTATTGATCACTGCAAGAAGGAAAGTAATATTATTCATCACTGCAAGAAGGAAGGTAATATTATTGATCACTGCAAGAAGGAAGGTAATATTATTGATCACTGCAAGAAGGAAAGTAATATTATTCATCAGTGCAAGAAGGAAGGTAATATTATTGATCACTGCAAGAAGGAAGGTAATATTATTGATCACTGCAAGAAGGAAGGTAATATTATTGATCACTGCAAGAAGGAAGGTAATATTATTGATCACTGCAAGAAGGAAGGTAATATTATTGATCACTGCAAGAAGGAAGGTAATATTATTGATCACTGCAAGAAGGAAGGTAATATTATTGATCAGTGCAAGAAGGATGACTAAAAATGATAGTTAATGCTTACTTTTGTGGTAATGTTACAATGTTGAGAAGCTGTCGTATACACTCCCTATGGGCTGTGTGATTTTTTTTTTATGTAAGTATAGTTACCCCTAGGGGGTGTTGTGTCAGCATATCTCAGAAACTGATTGCTGACGGGAATCTATACTGGGTTAAAAAGCCCACCCATAACCGGGTTTATGGTAAGTTACTAGAACGTATCTTGGTTCTCAACTGCACAGTCAATTGAACTACAATACGCCATAGTATACTTACCTAGGTATATGTATCAGACCCTTATTAATAACCCGGGTATCGGTGTCTTGATTGAAGCAGACGTGTTCTTTGAAGAATGTCGCACTACACTCCGTCAGGATCGCAACACTCGTTGTTACACACTGTTCATCAAGTATTGTTAATTATTCACAATCCATACCACGGGTGGGATTTAAACCCGCGGTCAAAGAGTCTCAAAACTCCAGACCGTCGCGTTAGCCAATGGACCAGCTAGCTGGTCCAGCTGAACCGCGGGTTCAAATCCCGCCCGTGGTATGGTTTGTTTGCAATCGTGTCATTACGATTTCGTGAGTCAGTTATTCACAATCTTATCACTAAAGCTGATCACACTTCTCTGTGTTTTGCTGTGTTCTTTGAGATACTTTTATGCACAAAAATGCACAGATCAGTGTTCTTTGTTCATTATCCCAGCGTCAGTGTGTCCCTTGGCAGGGTTAAAAGCAATCTGAGCTATAACACCCCTCGTTGCACCTTGCTTGCTCCCAGCTACAAAGAAAATCGCTGATTCAAGTAAATTTCCCTTCCTTGTCAAACTTCCACCGTGAAGCAATGCAAAATACATGATTCTTGCTGTTGGCATAGACAACAATGTACACTATCTTTAACACGGTAATAAAGTGGGTGCAGGATTTTCCATAATTGTCCTGCTGGGTAAGATATTGTCTCTCATTAAACTACACTACTTGCAACACTGGTCTCTTGCAAGGAGTCGCATGACCCATAACTGGTGCACGCTGCTAAACTTCTGTTTGTAATTACTTGATGTGGGCTGAAAAGTGCTGAAAAGGGGCTGATGTCCCCCTCCTGGAGAAAATTTCTCCACACTCACAGAATAACTTAAATTATGAATATCAAAATGGTATACAATACCGACAGGTTGGTAGGTAAGACACATAGGCAACAGTTAGGCAACTTTATTCCGAAACGTTTCGCCTACACAGTAGGCTTCTTCAGTCGAATACAGAAAGGAGGCAGGAACAGTAGAGATGTGAAGACGATGTAATCAGTCCATCACCCTTGAAGTCTCTACTACTCTCACTCTCACTACTACTACTACTACTACTACTACTACTACTCTGCACCTCTCCTTCCGACAGTATTTAAGTCTCCGCACTGTCGTTTGATCTTCAGATAGTTCCTGACTATGGAACTGAACTTCTCCAGGCCGAGGGACTGACAACCTCAAATTCTACGACTTCAAGGGTGATGGACTGATTACATCGTCTTCACATCTCTACTGTTCCTGCCTCCTTTCTGTATTCGACCATTTTAATGTTCATTCTGTCAGACACTGCAACACAAGGGTATCTTGGTACAGACCATCAACTTCGACCTCTACTAGTGAGAACGGCTGGGTTTGAGAGGGACCTGCCCTCCCAAAGCAATCTACGTCTCACCTCCTGGCACTATATAAAGGCTCCATCCTGTCACTTCAACTTCATATTGTTTCAGACAACGGAACAATGCTCTTCTCCAGACTGAGGGACTGACCACCTCGAAACTTTAAGGGTGATGGACTGATTACATCGTCTTCAAGTATCTTCTGCTTCTATCAACTTTTCTGTACTCGACTGAAGAAGCCTACTGTGTAGGCGAAACGTTTCGAAATAAAGATACCTAACTGTTGCATATGTGTCTTACCTAACTGTATTCGACTGAAGAAGCCTACTGTGTAGGCGAAACGTTTCGGAATAAAGTTGCCTAACTGTTGCCTATGTGTCTTACCTACCAACCTGTCGGTATTGTATACCATTTTGATATTCATCTTGTCAGACACTGCAACACATGGCCTCTTGGTACAGAAAACGCCTTAGACAACCCTTTCAAGTGAGAGCTGTTGGATCTGAGAGGGACCTGACTTCTCAGTGGCTACACTCTCACTACTACTACTACTACTACTACTACTACTACTACTCTGCACCTCTCCTTCCGACAGTATTTAAGTCTCCGCACTGTCGTTTGATCTTCAGATAGTTCCTGACTATGGAACTGAACTTCTCCAGGCCGAGGGACTGACAACCTCAAATTCTACGACTTCAAGGGTGATGGACTGATTACATCGTCTTCACATCTCTACTGTTCCTGCCTCCTTTCTGTATTCGACTGAAGAAGCCTACTGTGTAGGCAAAACGTTTCGGAATAAAGTTGCCTAACTGTTGCCTATGTGTCTTACCTACCAACTTAAATTATACATTCTTGTTTGGATAGATAACTAATACTATGCATCACTGCTAGAATGATAACTGTAACTAGATATATTTCAGTTGCTGCACGATCTGAGTAAGTTACCCCAGTATTACATAAGCTCAGCCTCTTCTACCTAAGTACACGAAAAAGAAATATTATAAGAACATAAGAAAGAAGAAACACTGCAGCAGGCCTGTTGGCCCATACTAGGCGGGTCCTTCACAATTCATCCCACTAACAAAACATTTGCCCATCCCAATTTTCAATGCTACCCAAGAAATAAGCTCTCATAACTCTATTCACTCATATGAAAGACCCACTCAAATCCAACCCCTCTGACTCATGTATTTATCCAACCTAAATTTGAAACTACCCAAGGTTTTAGCCTCAATAACCCAACTAGGTAGACTGTTCCACTCATCAACTACCCTATTTCCAAACCAATACTTTCTTATATCCTTTCTAAATCTAAACCTGTCTAATTTGAATCAATTACTCCGGGTTCTCTCTTGGAGAGATATCCTCAAGACCTGTACTTAGCTCAGTGAAGATTTGTTTGTGTGCTCTTTGTGAATCTGAACCAAGATGCCCTCTCTTGAGCAACTCTACCAGCAGCTAAAAGAGGAGCTTAGGGTTGCTAAGCTGGAGATACGGCGATTAACGGAGAACAAGAGGATTCGTAGTAATCATCCTGTTGTGAGTTCTCAGGTTAAGAGGGGAACCTGGTCAGTGGGTGGGCAACATGGAACTAAGTTGAGGATCAAAAAGATTGTTGGAGAGGCAGAAACAACGATGAACCAGAAGACTACTGTGGAAACTTCCAACCCATTTTCGGTGCTACCTGACGAATATGGGTTGTCTATGTGAGTGAGACATCCCTTGAAGCCCCAACGAAGACCATCGAGAACGTCACGATGAATTGCACAAGTGAAGGAAAGAACATTGTTTTAGTTGAAAACAGTCAGGTTAAGTTTATGGATAGGGCCTTTTGTCTTAGGGGCTGGAAGAAGAGGCACAGGGTATGTTTTCCTGTGGCTGGGATGGGGGATAATGTTAGCTGTCTGGACATCATGAAAGGTAATGGGAGCAATCCTATTATCTGCCTCAGTGCTGGAGGCAACGATGTTGGCAGATGTAGGAGTGAAGACCTGATTAGCAGGTATAAATCAGCAATATAAATAATTAGGAAGAAGGGTGGGAACCCTGTCATATGTGGTATTTTGCCAAGGAGAGGAGTTGGAAAATAGTTTCCAGGGCAATTGGTGTCAATTGCTGGCTGGACAAATACTGTTAGGAAAATGCCATAACATTCATTGACAACTGGGACCTCTTCTTTGGCAGAAATGACATGTATGCCAGGGATGGGGTTCACTTATCTAGGTCTGGAGTGGGGGCACTGGCAACTGCAGTGGAGGGAGCTGTTAGGGCTTTAAACTAGGAATAGTTAGTGGTCTAAGTTTTTGCGGGAATACAGTGAAGTCCCAGTGTAGTAATATTATGAGTCCTAGGGGAACTAGTAATAGGCAGAATGAGGTGGATATTGGAAAGCCAATGGCACTAGGTGACAAGGACAGTAATAGGTTTAGTGGAAAAACAGAAATGAGCAGGAAGGGTAAAGAAAAAGGAGGGTCTTTAAAAATATATTATGTTAATAGCCGTAGTGCTAGGAATAAGATGGATGAGTTGAGATTAGTTGCTAGTGCAGGTAACATTGATGTATTTTCCATCACTGAGACATGGTTTAGTTCCAAAAGTCGGGACATGCCTGCGGAATCAGGGTTTTAAATTGTTCCAAGTAGATAGAAGTATCGGGAAGGGGGGTGGGGTGGCACTGGTATTAAGTCTGAAGTAACACATACAGATTCTGCCTGGATAGAATTTTCAGAGGGGCTTGAAAAATTGATTCTAGGAGCAATATACCGTCCCCCAAACTTAGATAGGGACCAAGGGAGGAAGGTGTTAATTAAGGACACAAGGCACCATAATGTAGTAATTCTAGGGGACTTTAACTTATGTCAGATTGATTGGAATTTCGTGACTGGGAATTTAGAATCAAATGATTTCTTAGAAGTAGTTCAGGACTGTTTTCTGAAGCAGTCTGTGACAGAACCTACAAGGGGAAATAACCTGCTTGACTTGGTTCTTGCAAATAGGGAAACCCTTGTTAATAATTTAGAAATTACAGAGGAACTCGGCACAAGCTATCAAAAATCAATTACCTTTAGCATAGAATGAAAGTATGACGGTAGGGATAATTCAGTAATGGTCCCAGATTTTCGCTTATCAGATTACAATGGGCTTAGAGAACACTTATCTGTTGACTGTGGTAACGAAGAGAGCTATCAGTATGACAGCTTTCTTAACACAATACATGCTGCCCAAAGAACATTTATCCATTATAAAGAAATCAGATCGAATCAAAATGACCCAAAATGGATGAATAATAGGCTCAAAATGACACGATTGCAAACAAACCATACCACAAGCGGGGATAGAACCAGTGATCAGAGAGTAATAAAACTCTGGGCCAGTGGATAACGCATCGGTCTGGAGTTTTATGACTCTCTGATCTCTGGTTCTATCCTGTCCAATGGTATGGTTTATTAATACGCATAAAATGGTAATAATGTTGGTAGAATTAACGACAATGTGTTAGTTTAAAGGACACAAGTGACATTTTACTGAGGCAACGTATTGCTCTACAAGAGCTTTGTCAAGCCGTAACAAAGTTCCTGGAGAGTGAAACATTGCCTCAATAAAATGCCGCATTATTTGCACTTTTGTCCTTCTACCTAACAAGCATAATATGATCTATTATATTCAGCAAGGACTCAAGAGGGGCCGTTCATGCTTGACTAATTTACTGACTTTCATTAGTGAAGCATTTGAAGTAATATTATTAATTTTTTTATTATTAACACACTGGCCGATTCCCACCAGGGCAGGGCGTCCCGAAAAATAAAAACTTTCACCATCGTTCACTCCATCACTGTCTTGCCAGAAGGGTGTTTTACACTACAGTTTTTAAACTGCAACATTAACACCCCTCCTTCAGAGTGCAGGCACTGTACTTCCCATCTGCAGGACTCAAGTCAGGCCTGCCGGTTTCCCTTAATCCCTTCATAAAAGTTACTTTGCTCACACTCCAACAGCACGTCAAGTATTAAAAACCATTTGTCTTCATTCACTTCTATCAAATGCGCTCACGCATGCCCGCTGGAAGTCCAAGCCCATCGCACAAAATCCTCCTTTACCCCCTCCCTCCAACCTTTCCTAGGCCGACCCCAACCCCGCCTTCCTTCCACTACAGACTGATACACTCTTGAAGTCATTCTGTTTCGCTCCATTCTCTCTACATGTCCGAACCACCTCAACAACCCTTCCTCAGCCCTCTGGACAACAGTTTTGGCAATCCCGCACCTCCTCCTAACTTCCAAACTACGAATTCTCTGCATTATATTCACACCACACATTGCCCTCAGACATGACATCTCCACTGCCTCCAGCCTTCTCCTTGCTGCAACATTCATCATCCATGCTTCACACCCATATAAAAGTGTTGGTAAAACTATACCCTCATACATTCCCCTCTTTGCCTCCAAGGACAAAGTTCTTTGTCTCCACAGACTCCTAAGTGCACCGCTCACCCTTTTCCCCTCATCAATTCTATGATTCACCTCATCTTTCATAGGCCCATCCACTGACACGTCCACTCCCAAATACCTGAATACATTCTCCTCCTCCATACTCTCCCTCCAATCTGATATCCAGTCTTTCATCACCTAATCTTTTTATCCTCATAACCTTACTCTTTCCTGTATTCACTTTTAATTTTCTTCTTTTACATACCTTACCAAATTCATCCACCAACTTCTGCAATTTCTCTTCAGAATCTCCCAAGAGCACAGTGTCATCAGCAAAGAGCAACTGTGACAACTCCCACTTTATGTGTGATTCTTCATCTTTTAACTCCACGCCTCTTGCCAAGACCCTCGCATTTACTTCTCTTACAACCCCTTCTATAAATATATTAAACAACGGTGACATCACACATCCTTGTCTAAGGCCTACTTTTACTGGAAAATAATCTCCCTGTGAAGGCTTATTCAGCCCTGTAACAACTTCAGTCAGTATTACCAAGGCTGGCTCCTCCTCAGGAAAATTAATGAATAGAAAAAGAAATAATAACAGACAATGATAAACACTTTATTATTTAGAAACGGAAAATGTAAAACAATAAAACATGAATGGGTATCCTAATTGAAAGAAAAATGAAAAATGAAATGAAAAAAATTACATTTGAACTCAACGCTAATATAGGTATATCGTGGTAATAGGGTGTCACGTGTTGGTGACTCTGCGCGTTGTTGAAATCGTAGCCGTTGCTGATGTGGGGGGGTGGGGGGTAGCAGGTGTTGGTGACCACCACCGGCTCGTTCTTCATAGAGTATAGCCATGACTAATTACTTCAGATGACAGGAAAACAGGTTCGTTACCACTGGTATGATGAGGGGTTAGGTCTTGTGTTGGCTTACATGACAGGTAAGTAGATTAAACATGGGACGTCTCAGGACGTTAGTCTGTCTCCTTCTATTCTTCTCGTTGGTTGGCAGGTGACCCTCTCTGTCATTCCAAGCTGTAAAGAGAGACAGATTACCCACTGCTTAAGAAATTACTCTCCATGGTAAGTACAACACCTAAAAGATGTGGTGATTATTAAAACATTTAACAGATAAAGACTGAAAGGACTAAGTTAATTATTGGTCAAAAGTGAAGCTTTCAACCAATAAGTCCACTAAAATATGATCAGGCGTGTACTTACAGTAGTGTTGGGAGCTGTGAGTCAAGTGATTTACTGTTTGACCGGAGCCCCACACATCATCTTTCGGGGGGGGGGAGAGGGAGGGGAAGGGATAGTGGGAGCTAGACTGACCCTACCTTAACAAGCAGCCGGCAATCAAACTATCACTTTCGGTGAGGGGAGAAAAAAAAGGGGGGGGGGAATAGCGGGAGCTGGACTTATCCTACCTTAACAAGTAGCTGGCAATGAAACTATTGTTACTATACACTCCCTCGCTACTCCTATCTATTGAACTTTTCCCTCACACTCCCCAATACTAAGACTTATAGTCAAGGAGTATAAGAATAGGCGAGGAAAAAGTTCTAAAATGTGGAAGTCGCATAAGGCAACAAATCTTCTACTGACTGTCACGACTTAACCAGTCAGAGAAATAATTGGATGAACCATTGATATACACAATATGGAACTTAAAAGCCTGGAGTGCCAATGTCCACCTCAAGAGGCGACTGTTGGTTCCCTTAAAAGTTTCTAGGTATATCAAAGGTTTGTGGTCAGTTTCTAAAATGAATTCTTTTCCCAGTAAATAATATTTAAGCTTATAGATACCCCACACAAGAGCCAAACATTCCTTTTCTATGGTGGAGTATCTCGTTTCTGCAGGAGGAAAGTTTTAGATTTAATAAATATACAGGATTTAGGAGTGTGTGTATTTTGTGCAGTAAGCATCTGACACCTATTGCAAGAACTATACTTCTTTGTAACCTGCGAGTGCATGCTTGGCCAAAAATAAGTGTGCTTGAGTTTATGCCACATCTTACGATGGGCCAAGTGTTCGGTCACTGGCAAATCATGAGCCCTTTGAAGAACAGTCTCTCGACATGGTTTAGGAACAACAAGGAGGGAATAATCTATCACTGAAGAATGAGATTTAAAGACCGATTTATATAAGATGCCATTAATATATTCAAACTTATGAGATACGTATCTCCCATGGATAACTTTGTTGTTAAAAGCTTTATTATGACAATCCCGAAGTGAAGGGCAATTGCGCTGTATACTGACAAAGTCATCCTTGGACATAAAATCTGGGAAAATAAAAGGACTTACGGTGGGAGAAGAAGAGGTAGGAGAAGCCGGGGTTATGGTCTGAGCCCTAGTCAAGACATTGAGAGTGCCGGAGGCAATACCCTTACTTTCACCCGACGAGTGGACAGGTGATCCTGCTACTTCACTATCGAGAGCAGTATCACCTGTTTCCACCCCCAAATGAACAGTACGAGACAATGCAGCTTCCGGTGCGGAATTGTTAAGGGACTTATTTAACTTGCAAGGAAGAGCTGGAAAACTTAGATCCACGGGTGGTGGAGAAAGATCCGTCTCTGAAGGAAGAACGGCACCTTTAATGTTACCCACTTTTATAAAACAAGTAATTGGGGCTAGTACCGCATTAGTCCAACAGGTGAACCATTTAATTTTCAAGTAACAACGTATTGTAGGGAAAGTATTTTCACGACCCAAGTAATCTGAAAGAATAGAGGACACACGAGAGGTTTTAAAGTAAGGGAACAGTTTGTCCGAAATTACGATGCACGTACATCCAGTGTCACGTAATATATCTGAGACTTTTATACCATTAACTGCTCCTGAACAGAAGGATGCTTGGTCATTACAGTCTTTAAAACATCTTCCAACTTTTTGGACCTTCTTAGAAGGACAATCTGGACGTTTATGTCCCTTAACACCACACAAATGACAAACAGGAATAAAAGAAGTCACTTTACTTTCTACTAGAGGCTTTGATTTCTTAAGGTCTGATGAACCCTTGCCCTTAGGGTTCGATCCCTTTAGGTCTTTACAGGAATTGTGAGCCTCAGCATACAAGTCAGCGGCCTCAGCAACTTCCTCAGCTTTAATCAGGTTACGTTCTCTGATGAATGTTCTTATCTGGTGGGGAAGAGCTGTCAGGAACTGGTCAGCAACCATGAAGTCTCTAAGAGATTCATAACTGCGATCAATTCCTGAACTCTCTATCCAAAAGTCGAACAAACGAAAGAGTGTTACCTATAACTGCTGAAAGTTCTGGCCAGGCTGTAAGGTGGCATACCTGAAATCTTTCCTGTAAGAATTATTGTTTTTTTGATATGCTTTAAGGATTGCCTTCTTCAGTAGGTTATAATTACATATATCCTGCGACAAAGTTGCATAGATATTCAAGGCTGTACCAGAAAATAACATTCCTAACCTGGTAGCCCAGGTGTCAGCAGGCCATTCACAGAGGGTAGCAGTACTTTCGAACCTGATAATGTATGAAGTTATGTCTTCCCCCTCTGTGAAGGGAGGTAAATTAGGTGTTGGAATATGTGCACTGACTGCACGTTGTTCCATTACTCCTTCCTCTAATTGTTGTTGTGTAAAAGTTAACTTTTTATTCTCTAATTCAAGGCGAGATTTTTCGAGCTTGAAATCCTTTTCTCTCTCTATTAACTCATGCTCTCTAGCTTTTTCCTCAACTTCTCTATCCTTGGCTCTTTCCTCAAGTTCTCTTAATTTAACTTGTTCCTCACGTACTTTAGCTCTTTCTTCATGATCAAGTCTATCATGCTCCTTTTTGTCTTCTCTTTCTCTTTCTGTCTTTCTTGGATTTCTCTCTCAATTCTCTCTCTCTCCTTTTTCTCTTCTCTTTTGATTCTCTCTCTCTCCTTTTCTTCCTCTCTTTCCCTTTCTAACTGTCTTTCTTCTCTCTCAATTCTATCTCTTTCAAATCTTTCCTGGATCTTAGCACTAATGAAAGATTCTAAATTTTTCCCTGTTATTCCTAACTTACTTCCAGCGTTCATCCAAAACTGGTATTCCTCCATACTTGCAAGAATAACTTAAACTATCAGGGGAAATGAAACGGGTATTAAAGAAAATGGAGGGTTCAATTCCTGCTCCGCTCAAACTGTAAATAAACCAGAGGGCTCGATCCCTACTTCAATTAAACAATATGTATTAATTAAAACGAAGGGTTCTATGCCAGCTCCGAGCAAACAGTAAGTAGAATGGGGTCACTTGACCATCCAATCTTCTCACCAACAAATCAAGAGTGTCCTATGACAGTTCCCTTGATAAAATAAAGAGCTCAATGAAACAAATTGTCACTGGAAAATCTCGGGTCCCTAGAGTCTAATCTTCCAAAGTGTTTCAAGCTCGAAAAGGTGGCAGAATTAAATATTATATCCTGCCTGACTTGACTTAAAATAAATTGAGACTAACAATCACCAAATCTTTTAAATACCTGTACCGTAGTCCTACCATAGAGAATGATTACTCATGGCTGGTGGTAACCATCTGTGGTATACGGCGTTGAAGTTCCAATGGTAGATTCGAGATGGAATTGAATCTTGATTCAGTCGAGTTGATCCTGGCAAGGTCGCCACTTGTGAAGGCTTACTCAGCCCTGTAACAACTTCAGTCAGTATTACCAAGGCTGGCTCTTCCTCAGGAAAATTAATGAATAGAAAAAGAAATAATAACAGACAATGATAGACACTTTATTATTTAGAAACAGAAAATGTAAAACAATAAAACATGAATGGGTATCCTAATTGAAAGAAAAATGAAAAATGAAATGAAAAAAATTACATTTGAACTCAACGTTAATATAGGTATATCGTGATAATGGGGTGTCAGTTGTTGGTGACACTGTGTGTTGTTGAAATCGTAGCCGTTGCTGATGTGGGGGGGGTAGCAGGTGTTGGTGACCACCACCGGCTCGTTCTTCACAGAGTATAGCCGTGACTAATTACTTCAGATGACAGGAAAACAGGTTCGTTACCACTGCTATGATGAGGGGTTAGGTCCTGTGTTGGCTTACATGACAGGTAAGTAGATTAAACATGGGACGTCTCAGGACGTTAGTCCGTCTCCTTCTATTCTTCTCGTTGGTTGGCAGGTGACCCTCTCTGTCATTCCAAGCTGTAAAGAGAGACAGATTACCCACTGCTTAAGAAATCACTCTCCATGGTAAGTACAATATCTAAAAGATGTGGTGATTATTAAAACATTTAACAGATAAAGACTGAAAGGACTAAGTTAATTATTGGTCAAAAGTGAAGCTTTCAACCAATAAGTCCACTAAAATATGATCAGGCATGTACTTACAGTAGTGTTGGGAGCTGTGAGTCGAGTGATTTACTGTTTGACCGGAGCCCCACACGTCACCTTTCGGGAGGGGGGGAGGAGGGAGGGGAAGGGATAGCGGGAGCTAGACTGACCCTACCTTAACAAGCAGCCGGGAATCAAACTATCACTTTCGGGAAGGGGGAAAAAAGGGGGAGGGGGAATAGCCGGAGCTGGACTTACCCTACCTTAACAAGTAGCCAGCAGTGAAACTATTGTTACTATACACTCCCTCGCTACTCCTATCTATTGAACTTTTCCCTCACACTCCCTCTTTCCTGCACACTCTAACTTGAGCCTTACTATCCTCGTAAAAACTCTTCACTGCTTTCAGTAACCTACCTCCTATACCGTACTCCTGCAACATCTGCCACATTGGCCCCTTATCCACCCTGTCATTCGCCTTTTCCAAATCCATAAATGCCACGAAAACCTCTTTAGCCTTATCTAAATACTGTTCACTTATATGTTTCACTGTAAACACCTGCTCCACACACCCCCTACCTTTCCTAAAGCCTCCTTGTTCATCTGCTATCCTATTCTCCGTCTTACTCTTAATTCTTTCAATAATAACTCTACCATACACTTCACCAGGTATTCTCAACAGACTTATCCCCCTATAATTTTTGCACTCTCTTTTGTCCCCTTTGCCTTTATACAAAGGAACTATGCATGCTCTCTGCCAATCCCTAGGTACCTTACCCTCTTCCATACATTTATTAAATAATTGCACCAACCACTCCAAAACTATATCCCAACCTGCTTTTAACATTTCTATCTTTATCTCCTCAATCTCAGCTGCCTTACCCCCTTTCATTTTACCTACTGCCTCACGAACTTCCCCCACACTCACATCCGGCTCTTCCTCGCTCCTACAAGATGTTATTCCTCCTTGCCCTATACACGAAATCACAGCTTCCCTATCTTCAGCAACATTTAGCAATTCCTCAAAATATTCCCTCCATCTTCCCAATACCTCTAACTCTCCATTTAATAACTCTCCTCTCCTAATTTTAACTGACAAATCCATTTGTTCTCTAGGTTTCCTTAAAATGTTAATCTCACTCCAAAACTTTTTCTTATTTTCAACAAAATTTGTTGATAAGATCTCACCCACTCTCTCATTTGCTCTCTTTTTACATTGCTCCACCACTCTCTTAACCTCTCTCTCTTTCTCCATATATTCTTCCCTCCTTGCATCACTTCTACTTTGTAAAAACTTCTCATATGCTCCTCTTCCCTCCTGCACCCGCTTTCCTGTAACCACAAACTTCTGCTGAACACTCTAACATTACATTTTTAAACCTACCCTATACGTCTTCGACCCCATTGCCTATACTCTCATTAGCCCATCTATCCTCCAATAGCTGTTTATATCTTACCCTAACTGCCTCCTCTTTTAGTTTATAAACCTTCATCTCTCTCTTCCCTGATTCTTCTTTTCTCCTTGTATCCCATCTACCTTTTACTCTCAGTGTAACTACAACTAAAAATTTATCTGATATATCTGTGGCCCCTCTATAAGCATGTACATCCTGAAGTCTACTCAACAGTCTTTTATCTACCAATACATAATCCTACAAACTACTGTCATTTTGCCCTACATCATATCTTGTATACTTATTTATCCTCTTTTTCTTAAAATATGTATTACCTATAACTAAACCACTTTCTACACAAAGTTCAATCAAAGGGCCCCCATTATCATTTACACCTGGCACCCCAAACTTACCTACCACACCCTCTCTAAAAGTTTCTCCTACTTTAGCATTCAGGTCCCCTACCACAATTACTCTCTCACTTGGTTCAAAGTTTCCTATACATTCACTTAACATCTCCCAAAATCTCTCTCTCTCTCCTCTACATTCCTCTCTTCTCCAGGTGCATACACGCTTATTATGACCCACTTTTCGCATTCAACCTTTACTATAATCCACATAATCCTTGAATTTACGCATTCATATTCTCTTTTCTCCTTCCATAACTGATCCTTCAACATTATTGCTACCCCTTCCTTAGCTCTAGCTCTCTCAGATACTTCAGATTTAATCCCATTTATTTCCCCCCACCGAAACTCCCCTACCCCCTTCAGCTTTGTTTCGCTTAGGGCCAGGACATCCAACTTCTTTTCATTCATAACATCAGCAATCATCTGTTTCTTGTCATCCACACTACATCCATGCACATTCAAGCATCCCAGTTTTATAAAGTTTTTCTTCTTCTCTTTTTTAGTAAACGTCTACAGGAGAAGGGGTTACTAGCCCATTGCTCCCGGCATTTTAGTCGCCTCATACGACACGCATGGCTTACGTAGGAAAGATTCTTTTCCACTTGAAGTAATAGATCATTACAAAATTATTCAACATGACTTATTTAGATTTTAGAAAAGTTTTTGACAGGGTACCACACAGGGGACAGTTAAAGAAAGTGACAGCTCATGGTATTGGGAAAATGTGGCATCATGGATTGAGTCATGGCTCACCAAAAGAAATCAGTGTGCATAAATTGGATAAAATCTCAGTGGGGATCTATAACAAGTGGCGTTCCATAGGAATCAGTTTTAAGCCTATTGTTGGTCATAACATTCATTAATGACACATGTGCAATAGTTAAGTAGGCTTCTTCAGTCAAGTACAGAAGAGTATATGAAGGCGATGTAATCAGTACATCTCCCTTTAAAATATAGTTTTGAGGTGGTCAGTCCCTCAGCTTGGAGAAGTTTTGCTCCATAGTCTGGAACAATGTGAAGTTGAAGCTAAATACTGTTGACAAAAACTATAGGATGACCTGAAAGAGAATGAATGAGCGGACCTGAAGTGCCAACCGCATGATCCAACCTGTAACTGTCGGGGAGAGGAGAAAGGCAGAAATAGAAACTTTCTTATTTACTATTAATCCAATATGAATGAAAGTTTTTACTGCAATTAAAGATGCTTTTCAAACCTCTACACTTCAAGTGTTTTGAAGTTTGCTCAAAAATATAGAGAAAAAACACTAATTCGAATTTTATGGGGTATCTCACTAGTATCGAATTTGTAACACTGACTGAAAGCTAAAGAAAAAGAATGACAAAAGACTGATGAACAATGTAACAAGTGGATATGACAGAAATGTCAGTATCTTGTATTTAAAAAAAATGATAAGTTTCTGTATTTTTTTTAATATTTTTGGGGAAAAAAATCAGCGGATGGGTCTATGAAAGATGAAGTGAATCATAGAATTGATGAGGGGAAAAGAGTGAGTGGTGCACTTAGGAGTCTGTGGAGACAAAGAACTTTGTCCTTGGAGGCAAAGAGGGGAATGTATGAGAGTATAGTTTTACCAACGCTCTTATATGGGTGTGAAGCATGGGTGATGAATGTTGCAGCGAGGAGAAGGCTGGAGGCAGTGGAGATGTCATGTCTGAGGGCAATGTGTGGTGTGAATATAATGCAGAGAATTCGTAGTTTGGAAGTTAGGAGGAGGTGCGGGATTACCAAAACTGTTGTCCAGAGGGCTGAGGAAGGGTTGTTGAGGTGGTTCGGACATGTGGAGAGAATGGAGCGAAACAGAATAACTTCAAGAGTGTATCAGTCTGTAGTGGAAGGAAGGCGGGGTAGGGGTCGGCCTAGGAAAGGTTGGAGGGAGGTGGTAAAGGAGGTTTTGTGTGCGAGGGGCTTGGACTTCCAGCAGGCATGCGTGAGCGTGTTTGATAGGAGTGAATGGAGACAAATGGTTTTTAATACTTGACGTGCTGTTGGAGTGTGAGCAAAGTAACATTTATGAAGGGGTTCAGGGAAACCTGCAGGCCGGACTTGAGTCCTGGAGATGGGAAGTACAGTGCCTGCACTCGGAAGGAGGGGTGTTAATGTTGCAGTTTAAAAACTGTAGTGTAAAGCACCTTTCTAGCAAGACAATGATGGAGTGAATGATGGTGAAAGTTTTACTTTTTCGGGCCACCCTGCCTTGGTGGGAATCGGCCAGTGTGATAATAAAAAAAAATAATAAAAAAAAAATCAAAAGAAAAACGGCAAAGGCTGATGTAGATAACACTTGTTACTTTTTGTATAGGTGTCCAGAACTTTTTCTTTCTATGCATTGGCACATTTTCTTTGGTATTTTTTCCTTTTTCCAGGTGCTCATTCTTTTTAAACTTCTTCTATTCCTCTATTCTTTCCATCTAAGGGCTTTCGCCTTGGTTGGAATCATAAACATTACTGTACTAAGTAATATTTTCAGTGCGGATGCTTAGATATTTTGGATAAATGTAAGGAATGAAATGATTGAAGTAGCAACTTAAGAAATGTTAAAGGTGTAAAGTTAGAGCTGCTAAATGAAGAATGAAAGAAGTTAAAATATGAAGAACAGAATGAAAAAGGACTGGAGAAGAGAAAAAATACTTGAAAGAGGAGCTCGTGCAGACAGATTAGGAAAGTTATAGCAAGAGAGGAAAGAAAACAATTGGAGCTTAAAAAGTTTGTTCTGGATCAAGAGTTAGCGAGACCAACACATAACGAAAACATTGCGGTGTAGGAAAACTTAATATGAGTTGGTTAATATCAAAATATATGAAGGAATTATTTAGGCTCAACCTTAGGATGTTGGCCTCAAAATGCGTAAAATCCCCTTCACACCGAAGCGAATATTCTAACTGCATATCTGTTTAGTTTGAGAATTCAGCAACAATGAGAGTCTTCATGTACTTGGGTAGTTACATTAGCTCTATTCTTAAGTGGTATTGTATTTCAGATTAAATAAGCTATACTGAAAGCTTTTTAGAAAAAATATTTACCTTTAAATGAGAGAGTTTTCTAATTTAAGAATTTTACCAGAGCTTCATTCTGCATTTTTATTTTTTATCCACCCACCAGATTGTATGATAGTTGGGTTGACAGCTCAGATAACAACCATGAATTTTAATAACTACCAAATTTCATGGCAGCAGATCAGTGTCTTGTTTCCCTACCTCATGAAATAAGTTTTATCACGAAGAAATAGTTTCTGGGAGCAGCAGAAGCCTCAGGTTCTATATGCCAATACACAAAGTAAGACCTTCGCCTAAGCTGAAGAATCTATATCATCTGTACTATCTTAAGAAAAAACTGTTTTACTTATAAAATATTTTGCTTGTTGGGGAAAGGCCATGAAAGACCTGTTTGTCTTAGAGGAAATATCTAAACAGTTGGGAGATGTATGGCTGATATTGAAAGATATTCTCTATGTAGTTAAGTTGTCTACACCTGGGATACTTCTGTTACATCCTGGTTCTTTTTGTCTGCTTATTTCAATAAGCTGTTTTCTAACCTTAATGTGCTAAGTTTTAGTTACAGTAACATCATTAAATTTCACTCTGTGTAGCGAGTTGATCCGTCTCCCCATTTGTGAACTTGTCCATAATCACTGTATGTGGTGAGCTGTTCAATCATCTCCATGTTTGGAGAGTCGATTCTTCAGATATACGTGTGTGATGAGTTGATATCTCAGACACATGTGTGGAGAGTTGATCCCAATTTTGATATTCTCTTGCCATTTGTGGAGAGATGATCAATTAACTTTACATGTAGAACATTAATTCTTCAGCTTAATGTGAAGAGAGTTAATCCTTCATCTTTATGTGTGATGAGTTGACTCCTCACCTCCACATGTGGTGAACTGAGCATCACGTCCATGTGTTTTGAATCATTCATTTTTCTCCGTGATCCGAAAGGTGATCCTCGCTAATGTCTGTACGTTGATCCATCAACTTTCTCTGGTGAGATAGTCCAATACTTCCACGTGTGGTGAACTGATCCCTCACCTCCACGTGTGGTGAACTGATCCCTCACCTCCACGTGTAGTAAACTGATCCCTCACCTCCACGTGTGGTAAACTGATCCCTCACCTCCACGTGTGGTGAACTGATCCCTCACCTCCACGTGTGGTAAACTGATCCCTCACCTCCACGTGTGGTAAACTGATCCCTCACCGCCACGTGTGCTGAACTGATTCCTCACCTCCACGTGTGGTAAACTGATCCCTCACCTCCACGTGTGGTAAACTGATCCCTCACCTCCACGTGTGGTGAACTGATCCCTCACCTCCACGTGTGGTGAACTCAACTCTCACCTCCACGTGTGGTGAACTCAACTCTCACCTCCACGTGTGGTAAACTGATCCCTCACCTCCACGTGTGGTAAACTGATCCCTCACCTCCACGTGTGGTGAACTCATCCCTCACCTCCACGTGTGGTGAACTCAACTCTCACCTCCACGTGTGGTAAACTGATCCCTCACCTCCACGTGTGGTGAACTCATCCCTCACCTCCACGTGTGGTAAACTGATCCCTCACCTCCACGTGTGGTAAACTGATCCCTCACCTCCACGTGTGGTGAATTGATCCCTCACCTCCACGTGTGGTAAACTGATCCCTCACCTCCACGTGTGGTAAACTGATCCCTCACCTCCACGTGTGGTGAACTGATCCCTCACCTCCACGTGTGGTAAACTGATCCCTCACCTCCACGTGTGGTGAACTGATCCCTCACCTCCACGTGTGGTGAACTGATCCCTCACCTCCACGTGTGGTAAACTGATCCCTCACCTCCACGTGTGGTAAACTGATCCCTCACCTCCACGTGTGGTGAACTGATCCCTCACCTCCACGTGTGGTGAACTGATCCTTCACCACCACGTGTGGTGAACTGATCCTTCACCTCCATGTCTGGAGAGTTGATTTTTTTACTTAACTCACAGAGAACTTTAGTGATGAGTTAATCCCTCATCCACATATTGTAAGTTTATCCCTCACCTTTGTGGTGTGTGATGAGTTGGTGTGTCATCTCTATGTATAGTGAGTTTACCATTTACCTCTGTGTGTGATGAGTTAATTCTTCCCCTCCATGTTTGGAGAGTTGATCGGTCAGTTCCATGTGTGTGGAGTTGATCCCTAATCTGAGTGTGTGGAGTTAATTTTTTTTATCGCAGTGTGAGATGAGTTGTTCCATCACCACCTCTGTGTGCGATGATTTGATCCTTCTCGTACAAAAGTGATGAGTTGAACCCTCACAACCATGTGTTGTGTTGTTCATCTGTATGTTTGATAAAGTGATCCCCACCTCCATATGTGGTGATCACAAATCTAACCTACATGTGTGGTGAGTTTATCCCTCACCAACACACACACTGAGAATAGCTTTCCCACACCTCAGTAAGGAATCTTTCAAGACTCTGTACACCGTGTACGTCAGGCCCATACTGGAGTATGCAAGCACCAATGTGGAACCCACACCTGGTCAAGCACATCAAGAAATTAAAGTACTAGGCTAGTACCAGAGCTAAAGGGGAATAATGTCCTACGAAGAAGGGTTAAGGGAAATCGGTCTGACAACACTAGAGGACAGGAAGGTTAGGGAAGATCTGATAACGACATATAAAATACTGCGAGGAATTGACAAGGTGGACAGAGACAGGATGTTCCAGAGATGAGACACAAAAACAATGGATCACAGTCGGAAGTTGAAGACTCAGATAAGTCACAAAAATGTTAGGAAGTATTTCTTCGATCATAAAGTTGCCAGGAAGTGGAACAGTTTGGAGTGATGTAGTGGAGACAGGATCCATGTATAGTTTTACGAAGAGGTAAAACAAAGCTCATGGAGCAGGTAGAGAGTGGACCTAGTAGTGACCAGTGAAGATGCGGGGCCAGGAGCTATGACTTAACCTCTGCAACCACAATTAGGTGAGAACAATTCAGTAAATACACACACACACTAACACTATCGAAAAGTGCCTTTGACAACTAATAATTAACACAACAGGATAAAAAATGAGTAATGACATGTTATTTAATATCCACTATACAATAAGCACTTCATTGTATACTGAACATAGTTATTATAATATTAAAAAAAATATATAGTAAAGTATCGGTATCGACCAAAAACTGGGTATCGTCGCATCTCTGTTCTGGGTGTTTAGTGACACACATATTACGATTCAGCTCCACAGTCTAACTGTTGGTATAATTATCTGTGCGTTGTACTTGTCAGGATTTGCAAGTTACCGAACTCAGATTCAGTAATTTGTGAAATTTGTGACATTTTGGAGGACTGGTAATTAGTGTCCGGCGGCCTGCGTGTGAAAGTTTTGTTTTATTCTTTCTGAGGTTCACAACTAAGGTCAGAAAACAGTGTGAGCAAAGATGAGGTTGGGGAAGGATCACTTGATTGTGACATCACTTGATTGTGACATCACTTGATTGTGACATCACTTTATTGTGGCATCACTTTATTGTGATATCACATTATTGTGACATCACTTTATTGTGACATCACTTTATTGTGACATCACTTTATTGTGGCATCACTTTATTGTGATATCACATTATTGTGACATCACTTTATTGTGACATCACTTTATTGTGACATCACTTTATTGTGGCATCACTTTATTGTGACATCACTTTATTGTGATATCACATTATTGTGACATCACTTTATTGTGACATCACTTTATTGTGACATCACTTTATTGTGACATCACATTATTGTGACATCACTTTATTGTGACATCACATTATTGTGACATCACTTTATTGTGACATCACTTTATTGTGACATCACTTTATTGTGACATCACATTATTGTGACATCACTTTATTGTGACATCACATTATTGTGACATCACTTTATTGTGATATCACATTATTGTGACATCACTTTATTGTGACATCACTTTATTGTGACATCACTTTTTAGTTCTTCTGGTAGGTTCATCTTTGCAGTAAACAAATTAGAGATTTCTTTGTATTAAAGAATATTTGGCATTAGCAGAGCATGTGATTACATTCAGAGATTTTTTTCAAAGTTTAACTTAGACTGGTGTTCATCCATGTTGTAAATTTTTATTTAAGCAAACAGAGGTACATTAATAAAATAAACTTCTTGTAAAAGAAAAGTATAATATAAAACAGAATAAAATATATTTAATTTAGGCTTCATGGTGGTGCTCAGACTTTATTCCCCTCAAGAAAGGTTCCTTGATGCTGGTGAGGGGCTCTTGATCTAGGGAATTGGATCTGTTCTCCAGTTCCCTGAATTAAACCTGAATACCTTCCACATCCCCCCCCCCTCAGGCGCTGTATAATCTTACGGGTTTAGCGCTTCCCCCTTGATTATAATAATAATCTGACTTCATTCATCTATGTGGTCTAAAGTGACCAATCTAATATAGCTGTAGTATACCTAACTAGATGTTTTTCCGGGGATCGACGCCCCCATAGCTCGGTCCTCGACTAAACCTCCCGGTGGATCAAGGGGTTGATCAACCAAGCTGTTACTGCTGGCCGCACGCAATTCAAAATACGAACCACAGTCCAAATGATCTGTTCACTTCCCTTGAAAACAGTAAGGGATCTATTTGTAATTCTCCTTACGCATGATGGAGAGCCCCTGGTTTTCACTGTGTGTATGCTGAACCGTGTATCTAGTCTTTTGCATTCTTATGGGGTAATTTGTGTGTGCAGCTTTGGGACCAGTTCCACTAGGATTTTTCAGAGGTAGATTGCCATGAATATTTCTCATGCCTGCATTCCAGGGTGTACAGGTCAAAGGATTTTATAAATTCCCAGCAATTTAAGCACTTGACCGAATCATAACATACAACGAAGGTTCTCTGTACATTCTCTAGATCCGCAGTTTCACCTACCATGAATAGGGGTGTTTGAATACGTAATTCAGCCTAGAGAGAATAAATTACTTAAAGAGTGACATCGTTAGCATGTCATCCCTTGCTATGAAAGTTCTCATTATCCACCTAATCATTCTTCACAGATGTGATATTGACTCTTGTGATCCTTGGAGGTGAGATCCTCTGACATTATCACTCAAAAGTCGTTCACATTACGTTTTCCCTCTATTGAATGATTAGAATTTGTTGCATTCTCCGGTCTAGCTATTATTTCTCAAGTTTTCTATTGCTGAGAAACTGAAATTAGTCCTCACTGAACATTATAATGTTTTACCGTGGTCCATTGCGAAACTTGGCTTATGACTGCTAAGAGATTTACCGTGTCCTCAGTGGATAATACTCTGATGTAGATTCAGATATCCTCTGCAAAAAAAGACACTGTGCTATAGTTTGTATCTCTATCTTTATCAAGCCATAACGGCTTGATAAAGCTCCTGGAGAGCGAAACATTGCCACAATAAAATGCCACATTAGTTGTACTTGTGTTCTTTTACCTAACAGCTCAAACCTGTATAAAGTTTGCCCATGAAAAGTGAATATTCCTCGAGTGCTGCTGGAGAGCAATAAATTCACTAGCATATACTCTGCTTTTATTTCTTAATTAGGAGTTTTATTGTAGAATTCCTCGTTAAATCCAGGAATATCTTATAGATCATACGGGAACAGATATTCTAGAGACAGCTGCTCTAGTTGATAATTAGGAGATCAATCATAAAATTGTACGTATTAAGGGACAAACAGATGAAAAGTGTTGAAAACAAGTCAGGTAAAAGTTGATGGGCAGCAAATGCTGACACCAATAAACCAAATTTACGTAACGGCTCAAGTGACGCTCAAGTAACTTCTTGTACCTAACGTGTACCTAACATGATGAGGTTCTCACTTTAAAGTCTGTCTCAAGTAAAAGACAGAGGTCAGGAAATGGAAAGTGCAATGTTAAATTTAGTGACTGTTGCAAGAAAGATGTATGTACGAGAAAATAGAGACAACTTCCTTAACTGCTCGTAATGGAATCACGAGAACACTCGCACATAAAAATTCAATGATGATTTAATTGATACCACTGAGAATGTGAACACACATCAAGTGAACAGAAAAAGAAGACATAAATCTTCTACCATAAATGACGCCAAATACCCTTATAAATACTATAATGATCCACAACTACGCAATTTATAACGCGTAGCTGAGAGTACTTGTAAAGCGTATCCTGAACGTAGAACCCCAGACATGCTCAGAACGTTCTAAGATGCATTAACAAATGCAAAGATTAGAAAACAAGAACTTAAGCAACAGAAATGGGATCAATTTGGTAGTGGGTTAAATAAGTCGACCCATTTAAGTTTGACTTGTAAAGCTGTAAATAAAACAAATTCGCCGATGACACTAAGATAGGATAATTTATTCAAACGTAGATATCAGGGAACTTCAGGAGGATTTAGACAAACTCAGTACCTGGTCAGAAAAGTGGCAGATGCAGCTCAGTGTAGATAAATGCAAGGTTCTGAAGCTTGGGAGTGTCCATAACCCTAGCACTTACCAGTTAAATAATGTAGAACTTAGCCATACAGATTGCGAAAAGGGCTTGGGGGTTATGGTGAGCAGCAACCTTAAACCAAGACAGCAATGCTTAAGCGTACGTAATAAGGCAAACAGATTACTGGGATTTATATCAAGAAGTGTAAGCAACAGAAGTTCAGCGGTTATATTACAGATTTATACATCATTAGTAAGGCCTCAGCTAGATTACGCAGCTCAGTTCTGGTCTCCATATTACAGAATAGACATAAATTCATTGGAAAACATTCAGCGTAGAATGACTAAATTAATACATAGCATTAGAAATCTTCCTTATGAAGAAAGCTTGAAGACCCTTAAATTACATTCACTTATTAGACGAAGAACGAGGGGAGACATGATCGAAGTGTATAAGTGGAAGATAGGTATTAATAAAGGGGATATAAATAAGGTCTTGAGGATATCTCTTCAAGAGAGAACCGGTAGTAATGGATTCAAATTAGACAATTTTAGATTTAGAAAGGATGTAGGAAAGTATTGGTTTGGAAATAGGATAGTTGATGAGTGGAACAGTCTACCTAGTTGGGTTATTGGGTAGTTTCAAATTTAGGTTGGATAAATGCATAAGTAAGAGGATTGTAGATGAATGGTTCAGAGAACCGACATGTTGATAAATTAGACACATGTGCAACTCTTGGGTATCTTTATTGAGGAAACGTTTCGCCACACAGTGGCTTCATCAGTCCATACAAAGGAGAATCTTGAAGAACAGGAAGAGAATTAGGTAATCGGCTCAAGGTTGAGGGACTGATTACCTCACTCTCTTCCTGTTCGTCAAGATTCTCCTTTTATGGACTGATGAAGCCACTGTGTGGCGAAACGTTTCCTCAATAAAGATACCCAAGAGTTGCGCATGTGTCTAATTTATCATAAGTGAGAGGGGTTGGATTTGAGTGGGACTTGCACATGAGTAAATAAAATTATCAAAGCTTATTTTTTGGGTAGCATTGAAAATTTGGTTGGACAAATATTTTGTTAGTGGGATGGATTGTGAAGGACTTGCCTAGTATGGGCCAACAGGTCTGCTGTAGTGTTCCTCCTTTCTTATGTTCTTAAAATAACGAGGAAAAAGACTGGTAATGTTGCTCATTTCTTTCTAATTTAAAAATCAAATGACCTCATAAATACCTCGTCCAAAGCATTCATGCATGAAAATCTCCCATCTCCTATTAGAAAAAACCTTCTGAAGGAAGTTTGAAAATGATTAACTTAATGAGCCAAGTTATTGATGAGAGTGATTGCCTCGTCACCGAGTATGAATTAGATCAAGCATTAAATGCAGGTCGATCAACTGCTCCTGGAGAGGATGATATAACTTATGATGTCCTCAGAACTCTAAGGCAGGTCCCTGAAAACTCTTTGTTAGCACTGTATAATCTCAGTTACATCAAGCGTGTTCTTCCCATTTCTTGGACCAATAGCGGCATTGTGTCTATCTCTAAGCCTCAATAACCTAATACATTTAAACCAATCTCCTTAACCAGGTGTCTTTATAAAACTTTAGAAACAATGTTACTCGACAGACTATACTACAGAATCAGACACCAACTTTCCGCCCATATCTGTGGGTTCATGAAAAGGCCTGCAGAATTGTATTTGCACCTTTCTCACTCCACACACCTCTTTTAGTTTTTCCACATTTCTTGTTCTAAAATCTGCATTTGATGTCGCAAACAGAACCGTTATGTTATACATGAATGAATATTGGGGTTAGCCTACTTAGATGGATAACAGGATATCTGTTTATTCTCTGTCCTCTACCAAGGCTTTAGAAGCGAGTCTAAAGATATGTCCCTAGATACACAGCAGGAAGGTGTTCTCGGTCCCATGCTATTTAATATTATAATTAATGTTCTCCTAAATGCTCTAACTACCTCACGAAAACATATAGCTATAAGTTATGCTGATGACATCAAGATCCATACAACAGAGCATAAGATGATGAGTACCATTCTTAACGAAGTTCAAGCAATGTGTACTACTGGGATCGTCACGACGAACGACAACAAGGAAGGTAAGAATATTGTTGTTGTTGGGGATAGCCAGGTTAGATACATGGATAGGGCATTCTGCTTGAAGGACAGGAGTAGGAGACAAAGGGTATGCTTTCCTGGGGCTGGGATGGAGGACATTGTTAGCCGGCTTGACAACATCATGAACGGTAATGGGATCAATCCTATTATTTGCCTCAGTGCTGGAGGCAATGATGTAGGCAAGCGTAGAAGTGAGGATTTAGTTAGAAAGTTCAGGACAGCTATAGACATGATTAGGAAGAAGGGGGGGGGGGCGCCCTGTTATATGTGGCATTTTGCCAAGAAGAGGTGTTGGTAATGAATGGTTGTCCAGAGCAATTGGTATTAATTGTTGGCTGGATAAACACTGTAAGGATAATGCAGTACCATTCATTGACAACTGGGACAACTTCTATGGCCGAAATGACATGTATGCCAGGGATGGGGTTCACTTATCCAGGGCAGGTGTGGGTTTTCTTGCTAACTCAGTTGAGGGGGTTGTTAGGACTTTAAACTAGGATTAGTTAGAGGTATGGGTTTTGAAATGATTAATAATGAATATGGATATATTGACTTATGCTCTGATATTAAGAATCTTAATAGTAACTGTCATGGAGTAACTCTGGGTAATGATAATTTCAGAAATTGTGTAAAAACAAAGATGAATAGGAAAAATGTGCAGAAGAAAAAACATATGATGGTATTTTATGCTAACAGTCGAAGTGCAAGAAATAAAATTAATGAACTACGTTTGGTAGCATGTGCTGGGAACTTTGATATCATTGCATTAACTGAAACGTGGTATGATTTAAAGAGTCGGGATATGACTGCTGAGTGTAATATTCAGGGATTTAAGTTATTCAATGTGGATAGATGTAATGGGAAGGGGGGAGGAGTTGCATTGTATGTTCGAGAAAATATTAATTGTTGCATAAAAAAAGGTATAAAAATAGATGGAGCAGTAACAGAGTCTGTTTGGGTAGAGTTCGTGGAGGGTCAAGAAAAACTAATTCTAGGTGTAATATACCGACCTCCAGGCTTGGATCACGATAGAGGGAGACTTCTTTGGGACGAAATTGTTAGGGCTTCTGGACACAGTAACGTAGTCATAGTAGGGGACTTTAACTTTAGCCAAATTGACTGGAATTCTTTGACAGGTAATCTAGAGTCCAGTGACTTCATGGAAACAGTTCAGGACTGTTTTCTGAAACAGAGTGTAACTGAACCTACCAGGGGTAATAATTTGCTAGACCTAGTCTTGTCAAATAAGGAAACACTCGTGAATAATCTGGAGATCACTGAAGAGCTTGGCGCAAGTGATCACAAATCCATCACCTTTAGCATTAATTGGGAATGCAAGAATAATGATAATACAGTAAAAATCCCCGATTTTCGTTCTGCCGATTATAATGGACTTAGGGAACATCTGTCTAATCTTGATTGGGGTTATCTAGCTAATGATTTTATTGACGATAATCATACTTATGAATATGAAGGGATCTGCTTTTATGATTGTTTTCTTAATAATGTACACAGTGCCCAGAGTATATACATTCCCCAGAGAGAAATTAGGTCTAATAATAACGATCCCAAATGGGTTAACAGGAGGCTAAAGCATCTATTAGGGGAGAAAAGGGGAATTTATAGGCGCATCAGAAGAGGAGAGGTTAACCTTACTGACCAATATGTTCAGCTTAAAAGAGAAGTAAAAAAGGCGATTAGAAAGGCTAAACGTGACTATGAAATTAGAGTTGCTAATGAATCAAAGACTAATCCAAAGGGGTTCTTTCAAGTGTATAGGACGAAGGTGAAGGAAAAAGTAGGACCTCTGAAATCTGGGAATGGACAGCTGACGGATAATGAACTGGAAATGTGTTCCTTATTTAATGACTATTTTTTGTCAGTTTTTACACAGGAAGATGTAAATGAGATTCCAGTAATTAACAATTATTTAGTTCCTGATGAATTTAAGTTAACTAATATTACTGTCACGAGGGACATGGTTATTAAACAGATAGACAAACTGAAACAAAATAAGTCCCCGGGACCCGATGAGTTGTTTTCAAGGGTACTTAAGGAATGCAAGATGGAGCTTAGTCAGCCATTAACGAGTGTATTCAATGCGTCCATCCTTACCAGTGTTGTGCCAGAGATGTGGAAGATGGCTAATGTGGTTCCTATATTCAAATCAGGGGATAAGTCCACTCCTTCAAATTACCGTCCAATAAGCCTGACATCTATAGTGGGCAAGTTATTAGAATCAATTATAGCTGACATTATCAGAAGTCACCTTGAAGAGCATAACTTGATAAATGAATCTCAGCATGGATTCACGAGAGGTCGTTCCTGCCTGACAAACTTACTGACGTTCTTCAATAGAACATTTGAGGCAGTTGACAGTGATAAGGAATATGATATTGTTTATTTGGATTTTAGTAAA
Source organism: Cherax quadricarinatus (assembly GCF_038502225.1). Lineage (NCBI taxonomy): Eukaryota > Metazoa > Arthropoda > Malacostraca > Decapoda > Parastacidae > Cherax > Cherax quadricarinatus. The sequence goes on from NC_091354.1 coordinate 25,289,822, forward strand.
GCCTTCGACAGAGTACCTCACAAGAGACTCTTAAGAAAAGTGGCAGCTCATGGTATAGGAGGTAAAGTTCTAGCATGGATTGAGGCATGGCTTACCAATAGAAAGCAGAGAGTTACCATTAATGGAGTGAAATCTGAATGGGGATTAGTCACTAGTGGCGTTCCACAAGGATCAGTTTTAGGCCCTCTCTTGTTCATAATTTACATTAATGACCTTGATGAAGGGATTACTAGTGACATGAGTAAGTTTGCTGATGATACAAAGATAGGCCGTATAATTCACTCTGAGGAGGATATCAATGAACTCCAGGACGATTTGAACAAATTAATGTCTTGGTCTGAGAAATGGCAGATGAAGTTTAATGTGGATAAGTGTAAGGTACTTGCCCTTGGTAATGAAAATAACCCTCGAAGCTATAATCTAGGTGAAGTAGAGCTTGGTCATACAGAATGTGAAAAAGACTTGGGAGTCATGGTAAGCAGAAATCTAAAGCCAAGACAGCAGTGCCTCAGTGTGCGCAACAAGGCCAACAGATTACTTGGATTTATCTCAAGAAGTATAAGTAACAGAAGTCCAAAAGTTATTTTACAGCTCTATACATCACTAGTGAGGCCTCATTTAGATTATGCTGCTCAGTTTTGGTCCCCTTACTACAGGATGGACATAGACTCATTAGAGAACATACAGAGAAGAATGACTAAAATGATTTACTGTGTAAGGAACCTCCCGTATGAAGATAGACTTAAAGCCTTAAATCTCCACTCTCTGGAGAGGCGTAGAATGAGGGGAGATATCATTGAAGTGTATAAGTGGATGATGGGCATAAACAAGGGAGACATTAATAAAGTACTGAGGGTGTCGAACCAGGTAAGAACAAGGAATAATGGATTTAAGTTGGATAAATTTAGATTTAGAAAGGACATAGGTAAGTACTGGTTTTCTAACAGAGTTGTAGATGCGTGGAACAGTCTTCCCAGTGGGGTGATAGAGGCTAGGACCTTGGGTAGCTTTAAGAAGAGACTGGACAAATATATGAGCGGGAGGGGCTGGGTTTGATTGGTGTTGGGGGGTGCGGGAGTTGTTTCTTGAGTAGCTTTAGGTAGATGTCGTTTTGATAAGGACCTGCCTCGTATGGGCCAGTAGGCCTTCTGCAGTGTTCCTACATTCTTATGTTCTTATGTTCTTATATAGATATCGACAAGTAAATGACATCCTCCGCTCATCTGTTTGCAGTGTGAAAACATCAGCCACGTAAAATCTTACAGATATCTTACAGATCTAATTGGGTTTTGGAAACAAGCGATTATATTAAGTTTTACAACTTGTACAAACTGTATCACTGTAGACAACAAGAGCATTTCACTCCTCCATGGACGATGTGTTCATTTAATATCACATACTTGTAAGTCCCTCCCAGACAAGCTCATCACTAGTAAATCCTTCCCTATAACACTTGTAAAAGCGTTACAATTTATTACTACCAGTTAGACGAGAAGAAATTTCTCGTCTAACTGGAAGTAATAAATTATCACAAGTTATGTACTCTGATGGATCTAAGGGATGTATCTGCTCTTGATGCCACCTTCCTAGTTAATTCTGATGCCTAACTCAACTTTGTTGAGTTACGTTATGCGTAACTCAACTTTGTTGAGTTAGGCATAAGAATTAACAAGGGGGCGTCTAAATCCTCACATAATGACTGTAATAACATGCTCAGTGGAGAAGCCAGGTGCAGATACTCAAAAATCCGAGAAAAATGGATTAATGTACAATTGCTTCGGATTCCATCACACATTGGATTATTCCTTCATAATGAAGTTGACATATTAGCCAAGAAATGTAGAGTGAAGGATAATGTGGAATGTAACTTTGATGTAACTGTGTGTAGCACTAGGAATAATATGTACTTAATTGTCCACTTATTGAGGAAGACAGACTGTATAATAACCTATATGATATGTCAAGATATCTTGTTAATAAAAATAACATACCAGATATATTAAACAAATTTCGTAAATCTGCTTGTAACATGTAAACGAACTGTATATATAAATCCAGATGTTCTCCTGTTAAACCTAGAAACTAGGCCTCAAATGCTCTTGTGCTACTATCCACGGGATGGATATGAGGTGCACAGTAAACTAGCCATTCGGTAGCAAACTCTAAAAATTTAATGTATTTCAATTGATGTATTCTAGAGATTGTGTTGAGGAAGCAGTTATATATGTTAAACATCGAAGTGATACATCACTCACAGCAGGTGACAACTCACCCAGTGATGGTGACCCCTATTTCATAATACACTGTAGGAAGCTTACTGGTCCTCAAACCAACCACGTGCATACAAACATTTGCCCAAACTACAAGATAAATTGTTCGTTTGACAAAGAATGCAGTATTTTTCTGAAAATATTTTTACCTTTAAGACTATGAACAATATTGCAGACTACAAAAGCTGTCAAGTTTATAGATTCCAGAACTCAAATTTGAAAAATGCTGCATTCAGTTTGTTCTAAATAAAATGTATCATAACTTTTCGAAAGGATGGAGTATACACAACCCAAGGATTCACTGGGATAATTTTTAATTACGGTACCCTCAGATTTCAAGACAACTTCAGCATTAGGGTATTCAAGAGCTTGTGGGAGGTGAGAGAGATTTTCAACATATGGTAAAGTCAACAAATTCTCATGCTTATACTCGGTGTTAGGCTCCATTTTGCAGACTTTTTTTCTTCCAGACTTACAAAAAGCTTAACGAATAAAAATACATGGATTTTGTAAGTTAAGGCATTGTGGAATTAAGGGCTACAAATAGAGAATTAAATACACTCTATTTAATGTGATTGGTAATCTGAACAGTAATGTATGTACATATAACATAGACTGAAAGCATAATTGTGTTCTTAGAGTTTATACTTCCATTATGCGCACATAAATTTATATTCAATTTAAACTCCATTTTCATGGGTCAAGGAAATGGACGCAAAGTATTTCACAGAATGAAATATGGGTAGCATTGTTCTTAGAGTTTATACTCCAATGGTGAAAAAAATATATATATATATATGTCGTGCCGATATGTAAAACTGGTCAATTAACAAGAACTCATTTAAAATTAAGTCATTCTGAAATTTTCTCTTATATGTTTAAAGATATATTTTTTTCCTTAATGTTAATGTAAAAATTTATAATTTTGCACCAAAAAGAATATTAGAAAACTTACCTAACCTTATTATAACAAGCGCAATTTATTTTAGCCTAACCCAACTAAATATATTTTAGATTTCTTTAAAATAACTTAATATTAAACAAACACAGTGAAATATATTTTTTTTTGTTAGGTTCAGAATTATTTTGTCGAAATTATTGCATACACAAATTTTCACTTGTCCTATATGGCAAGATGAGCGTTGCTATTTAAGCCAAGATCGTAAGTAAGTTCTGCCTATTCGGCACGACATAACTTAATTGGTTTGATGTCCATAACAGTGTTTACCAGGCTTTAATTATTAGCCTCTTACTCTGGAGGATACTGAACTGACTCTTCCAAAAATCTCCGAGAGTTAGTTCAGTGTCAGAGGTCATTTCAAAACATTTTTGATATAAGGCTTTCTTTCGTTTAAAGCTTTATTACAACTGAAAAACGTTCGAAGACCAGGTAATTTTTTTCTGAGCAAAATTTTTCAGACTCTGGTTTATCCGAGGTCTGGTACTTTTGAGCACTGAAGTTCCACTGTGTATATAAACTGACACAGAAATTTATATAAACTGACATATGAAGAAAGATGATGGGTAGAATAATAAGTTTTAAAATATCCTCAAACATAGTTGAGAGGAGGATATGACCGAGCTGATAAATTTTAAAAGATCAGGGGTATATTAGAGGGAAAAAATCTCCTACATAAATTGATTTTGAAGATAGAAATGGTGCAAAACAGGATCTTGGAGCAGAAACCTCAAGTAAAGGACTCATCAAAATGCAAATAGGTGTACCTCAACCACAACAGAACACGAAAAGAACAGAATCTGAAGGTGAGAGTACAAAGACACAAGGGGCAGAGAGACGAATCTATAGACAAGCAAGGAAGCTTAGAGGACTAGGAAACACAACCACCCACAGAAAACCCTCAACCCATACACCCCACCACAACCAAACAAATTAACCAAAAACCACATTCTTCACAAACCCCATTTTCACATCAGCCTCCCATAGTATCCTGCCAGGTTTTCAACTCCCCAAGCCCCTACAAACCCCCTAAAATACAATATTGAAAAAGAAGCTAAATGTGTAGCACAAAAATGCAGATGGAATAACAAGAATCATGGAGGCATCACCAGACATCATAGCAATACATAAATAACCCTCACACAGGAGAGAGGAGCTTACGACGATTTTTCGGTCCGACTTGGGCCATTTACAAAGTCACACTGTGACTTTGTAAATGGTTCAAGTCGGACCGAAAAGTAGCCGTAAGTTCCTCTCTCCTGTGTGTGGATTATTTGTGCATTTTTCCAGTCACGGTATTGTGCCTTTTTTTGTTAATCATAGCAATCACGAAAACAAAGTTCATGGAGATGATAATGGATGCAATCTTTCCAACAGGATATAAGATGCTGAGGAAAGATAATGGGAACACTGGGGGGAGGAGTTGCACTGCTCATCAAAAACCAGCAGAGTTTTGAGGAGGTGGAAGGAATGGGCAGAAGTGAAACAAGTGACTGAATAGTAGGAACACTTTAGAATGGGAGTTCCACAGTAGTGCTTGCAGTTATATACAGCCCCGCACAGAATAACAGGAAGCCAAGACTACAGGACAAAGAGAGCAGCAGAGAAATGGTGGACAAACTAACTGAGATAAGCAGAAGGGCCCATATGGGTAGGACAAAGTTAATACTTGTGGGTGATTTCAGTCATAAGGAGACTGAATGGGAAAAACCTATAACCACATGAGAAACCAGAAACATTGAGGCATGAGATAATGGAGCAACATGTTAGAGACACTACCAGAGAGAGAGTGTAGGGTTTGAACTGGCAAGGCTGGACGTCTTATTCACTTTGTATAATTCAGACATTAGGGATATCAGATATGAAAGGCCCCTCGGAGCTAATGAGCAAATGGTCCTGAGCTTCAAATACATTGTAGAGTTAACAGTGGAGAGTGAAGCAGCACGGGAAGGACGGGAGAAGCCAAACTACAAAATAAGAAACAACACAGGCATGACACAATTCCTGCAAGAGGTGCAGTGGGAAAGAGAACTGGAGGAAGAGATAGTAAATGAAATGATGGCACAGGTGACCACAAAGTGCAGGAAGGCAGAGGAGAAGTTCATAACCAAGGGCAACAGAAACAATGTAATGATTAGAACGAGCCCTTGAAAAAAGTACAGAAGAAAAAGGATCCAGGTATATAAGGAGATAAGCAGAAGAGCAGACACGAATATGCATGGATAAGGAGGGAGACCCAGTGACAGTGAGAGAATGACATAGCAGCAAATGCCAATCCTGACCTAAAGCCGTTGCACAGCCACATCTGGAGGAAGACAGCAGTCAAGATCCAAGGAATCAGGCTGAGGAAAAAATTAGAGTAGACAACAAGAAACGACCAAGAAGTTTGCAAGGAGCTAAACACGAGATTTAGAGAGAACTTTCATTGGACACCGAAAGGCTTCCAGAAAACTGGGATAGTAGGGTACACCAGCAAGTATTGGACATACTAAACACAACCGAGGAGGTTGTGTTTAGTATGTCTAATACCACCTTTCAGGCATCTAGCTCACCGAGCAAACTAGATACCTGAAAGGCGGTGGGACAGGATATCTCTCCATGGTTTCTGAGAGAGGGAGTAGAGACACAGTGTGTGCCACTAACAACAACCGTCAACATATCTATCGTAATAGGGCAAATGCCTGAGGTGTGGGAAGACAGCAAATGTAATCCCAGTTTTAAAGAAACGAGTTAGACAGGCAGCATTAAACTACAGATCAGTGTCACTGATATATATAGTGTACAAAGTCATTTTCGAAAATTATCAGAAGAGTAGTGGAGACTGTATTTTCTTGGACTGTAAGAAGGCTTTCGACACAGTTCCGCACAAGAGATTAGAGCAAAAACTAGAAGGGTATCCAGGAATAATGGGAAATGCTCTGCAATGGATCAGAAAATACCTGACAGTAAATAAACAATGAATGATTGTAAGTGAGGAGAGGTTATAGAGGGTGCATGTAACGAACACCGTTTTACACCAGCACCGTCCTAGAGACGGTGGTGTTTCTGGTATTTGTGAATGATATGACGGAAAGGATAGATTTAGAAGTTTCCCCGTTGCAGACGATATGAAGCTAATGCGGAGAATTCAAGTAGACGAGGATCGGGTAGCACTGGAAAGGAATCTGGAGAGGCTACAAGCCTGGTACAACAACTGCCAATGTCATGAAGATTAAGGAGGGTCAAAGAAGACTGCAGATGACATGCAAGGGGGCCAATGCGTGCAAATCTTACTCAAGGAAAAGAAACTTAGGGTATCATACCGAGCACATCTGCGTCACACATCAACCAAATAACTGCTGCAGCATATAGGTGCCTGACAAACCTAAGAATAGCGTTTCAACACCTGAGTAAGAAGTTATGACACTGTGCACCTTGTAAGACCTGCAAATTATAGGAGTATGCAGCACTAGCATGGAACCCATACCTAGTCATTCGCTTCAGGAAATTGGAGAAAGTGCAAGGATTTGCAATAAAAATAGTCCGGGAGCTACGGTGTATGTCCTACGAGAAGAGATTAATGGAAATCAACCTGACGACTCTGGGGATAGGGGGGCCTATGATAACGACGTATAAAATACTGAGAGAAATTGACAAGGTGGATAGGTAGAATGTTTCGGAGATGGGACATAGCAACAAGGGATAATAACTGAAATTAAAAGCTCCGATTAGTCATAGGAAATCATAGAGTTGTCAGGAAGTGGAACAATTTGGAGAGTGATGTAGTGTAATCAGAATCCATACATTGCTCTAAGAAGAGGTACGACAAAGCTGTTGGAACGATAAAGCTGTTGTAGAAGGGAGAGAGTAGACCTAGTAGCTACCAGCGAAGAAGCAGGGCCAGGAGCTGTGAACCGACTCCTGCAACCATAAATAGGAAAGGACATGCACACTCACACAAATAGACACTCAGACATACACACACACACACACACACACACACACACACACACACACACACACACACATCTATCGAAACAGGGAGATTGCCTGAGGCATGGAAGACAGCAAATGTAGTCCCAATCTTTAAAAAAGGAGACAGACATGAAGCATTAAACTACAGACCAGTGTCACTGACATGTATAGTATGCAAAATCATGGAGAAGATTATCAGGAGAAGAGTGGTGGAACACCTAGAAAGGAATGATCTCATCAACAGCAGCCAGCATGGTTTCAGGGACGGGAAATCCTGTGTCACAAACCTACTGGAGTTCTATGACATGGTGACAGCAGTAAGACAAGAGAGAGAGGGGTGGGTGGATTGCATTTTCTTGGACTGCAAGAAGGCGTTTGACACAGTTCCACACAAGAGATTGGTGCAAAAACTGGAGGACCAAGCAGGGATAACAGGGAAGGCACTACAATGGATCAGGGAATACTTGTCAGGAAGACAGCAGCGAGTCATGGTACGTGGCGAGGTGTCAGAGTGGGCACCTGTGACCAGCGGGGTCCCGCAGGGGTCAGTCCTAGGACCAGTGCTGTTTCTGGTATTTGTGAACGACATGACGGAAGGAATAGACTCTGAGGTGTCCCTGTTTGCAGATGACGTGAAGTTGATGAGAAGAATACACTCGATCGAAGACCAGGCAGAACTACAAAGGGATCTGGACAGGCTGCAGAACTGGTCCAGCAATTGGCTCCTGGAGTTCAATCCCACCAAGTGCAAAGTCATGAAGATTGGGGAAGGGCAAAGAAGGCCGCAAACGGAGTACAGTCTAGGGGGTCAGAGACTACAAACCTCACTCAAGGAAAAAGATCTTGGGGTGAGTATAACACCAGGCACATCTCCTGAAGCGCACATCAACCAAATAACTGCTGCAGCATATGGGCGCCTAGCAAACCTCAGAACAGCATTCCGACATCTTAATAAGGAATCGTTCAGGACCCTGTACACCGTATACGTTAGGCCCATATTGGAGTATGCGGCACCAGTTTGGAACCCACACCTAGCCAAGCACGTAAAGAAACTAGAGAAAGTGCAAAGGTTTGCAACAAGACTAGTCCCAGAGCTAAGAGGTATGTCCTACGAGGAGAGGTTAAGGGAAATCAACCTGACGACACTGGAGGACAGGAGAGATAGGGGGGACATGATAACGACATACAAAATACTGAGAGGAATTGACAAGGTGGACAAAAACAGGATGTTCCAGAGATTGGACACAGTAACAAGGGGACACAGTTGGAAGCTAAAGACACAGATGAATCACAGGGATGTTAGGAAGTATTTCTTCAGCCACAGAGTAGTCAGTAAGTGGAATAGTTTGGGAGGCGATGTAGTGGAGGCAGGATCCATACATAGCTTTAAGCAGAGGTACGATAAAGCTCACGGCTCAGGGAGAGTGACCTAGTAGCGATCAGTGAAGAGGCGGGGCCAGGAGCTCGGACTCGACCCCCGCAACCTCAACTAGGTGAGTACAACTAGGTGAGTACACACACACACACACACACACACACACACACACACACACAAAGGCACGACCAAGCCACCAGCAGTTAACAGGAAAAAAAAAGACGGGAGACAATGTCTATGCACCAAAGGGACGCAGAGACACAGAGGAAAAGGCAATAGGAGGAGGAGAGGGCGCGGTCAGTCTTTGTTCACGGGCTTCAAGAGCGCGAAAGGAGGACACAATGAAATACGTCAGAAAGAAAAACAACATCAAGGAAATATGCGAAGAGAATAAATTTTCAGAGAATATGGGGGTACTCAAAGGGGAGAATTCGGTCGGTTAAAATGATTTTCAAGAACGAAATGGTGCAGACAAGGATCATGCAAAAGAAACCTCGGCTGAAGGAAACAACAACATACAAGAGTGTGTTCCTAGACCCCAACAGAACGAGAACAGAGCGACAGCAACTGAGGCAGAGGACACAGAAACGAAAGGGGTTACGAGAGACAACAGAGGACAACCAGAGCCGGACAGAGTAACAAGCGCAAACACACACAGAACCACTCTCAGAACCTGTCACCAAACACTCTATCTCAGTACAAGCTACAATCCACAATCACAGCCTCCATCCCACAATATGCAGTAGAATTCCACAGCATCCTGTCAGCTCCCCCAGTCTGCACAAACCCCCCAGAACACAGTGTTGAAGAGGCCCAGAACACAGTGTTGGAGAGGAAAGTCGTGGTATAGTACAGCATCGCTGATGGAATAACGAACAAGTGGGAGTGGCATGAAAAAATCAAAGAGGCATGACTGGACGTCATAGATCTCACAGAAACCAAGCTCACAGGAATGATAACAGATGCCATCTTTCCAACTGGTTATCAGATATTGGGGAAAGACAGAGGGAACAGAGGGGGTGGAGGAGTGGCACTGGAAAGAGGAGGCATAAGAAAAGCAAGAGACTACATAATAGGAATGCTTCAGTCTTGAGGTCCCAAGGTGGTAATTGCAGTGATGCACAACCCACCACAGAATAGCAGGAGGCCAAGGTAAAAATATGATGAGAGTAACAGATCCCTTGTGAAGTAGCCAGAAGGGATCATGCGAGCAGGGGAAACTTACTGGTTGTTGGTGACTTCAGTCACCAAGAAATTGACTGGGAAAACTTGGAGCCACAAGGGGGCCCAGAAACGTGGAGGGCTAAGATGAAGGAGGTGGTACTGGAAAACTTTATGTACCAACAAGTAAGGGACACTACAAGAGAGAGAGGAGAGGACGAACCAGCAACACTGGACCTAGTATTCACCTTAAGTAGTGCAGATATTGAGGACATCGCATATGAAAGACCCCTAGGGGACAGTGACCACGTGGTTCTGAGCTTCCAATACATAGTAGAGTTACAAGAGGAGAGGGAAGTAGGAAGGGCACGACAAATGAGGCCAAAGAACAAGAGAGGGAACTACAAAGGCACGAGGAATTTTCTGCAAGAAATTCAGTGGAACAGAGAACTAGCAGGGAGATCAGTAAATCAGATGATGGAATATGTAACATCTATATGCAAAGAAGCAGATGAGAGGTTTGTACCCAAGGGTAACAGAAACAACGAGAAGGCCAGGACGAGCCCTTGGTTCACTCAAAGGTGTAGAGAAACAAAAACCAAGTGTGTTAAAGAACGAAAGAAGTATAGATGGCAAAAAAAAAAAAAACAGGAGAATACGGAGAGCAGTCGTATAGACAAACGAATATGCTCAGGTAAGGAGGGAGGCCCAACAACAATTCGAAAATGACATAGAAGCGAAAGCCAAATCTGGCCCGAAGATGTTGTACATCCACGTCAGGAGGAAAACAACAGTAAAGGACCAGGTAATCAGGCTGAGGAAGGAAGGAGGGAAGATCACAAGAAACGACCAAGAAGTATGTGAGGACCTCAACATGAGTTTAAAAGAAGTGTTCACAAAGGAGACAGAAGAGATTCCAGAAGAACGGAGAGGTGGAGTACACCATCAAGTATTGGACACAATACAACCGAGGAGAAAGTTAAGAGCCTTAAAGGCGATGGTGCCGGATAACATCTCTCCATGGGTCCTGAGAGGCACTATGTGGACCACTAATAACAATCTTCAACACTATCGAAACAAGGCAACTACCTGAGGTATGGGAGACAGCAATGTAATCCCAATGTTTAAAAAAATGGAGACAGGCAAGAAGCATTAAACTACAGACCAGTGTCACTGATATGTACAGTATGCAAAGTCATGGAGAAGATTATCAGAAGAGTGGTGGAGCACCTAGAAAGGAATGAGCTTATCAATAACACCCAGCACGATTTCAGGAACGGAAAATCCTGTGTCACAAACCTTCTGGAGTTCTATGGCAGGGTGACAGTAGCAAGACAAGACAGAGAAGTGTGGGAAGATTGTGTTTTCTTGGACTGTAAAAAGGCTTTTGACACAATTCTGCACAAGAGATTATTGCAAAAGCTGGAGGACCAGGCAGGTATAACAGGAAAGGCACTGCAATGGATCAGAGAATACCTGATAGAAGGCAACAGAGTCATTGTGTGTGACGAGTGTCAGAATAAGTGCCTGTGATGAGCGGGGTTCCACAGGGGTCAGTCTTAGGACCGGTGCTGTTTCTGGCATTTGTGAATGACATGACGGATTAAATAGACTCAGAAGTGTCCCTGTTTGCACACGATGTGAAGTAATGAGGGCCAGGTAGGACTAGAAAGAGATCTGAAGAGGCTGCAGGCCTGGTCCAGAAACTAGCTCCTGAAGTTCAACCCCTCAAAGTGCAAAGTCATGAAGATTGGGGAAAAGCAGAGAAGAACGCAGACGGAGTATAGTTTTGGGGGCCAGAGACTACAAACCTCACTCAAGGAAGAGGATCTTGGGGTGAGTATAACACCGAGCACATCTCCTGAGGCGCACATCAACCAAATAACTGCCAGACACTGCAGCATCATGGGATCTTGTTACAAAGTATTCAACACTTGCCCAACCTTTGGACGAAGACCTACTTCGACTAGTGGATGGTACCACTATGACCCCGCCTCCTCCTGCTTCGCCTCACCTGACTACAGTATATAAGCCACGTCTACGGCCCTATGCTGTACTTTCTACAAGATTGATGGACTGAACACATCGACTTCAGGCTGAGGGACTGATTACCTCAAACTCCTCCTCTCCTTACACCTTCTGCTTTGTATTGGACTGATGAAGCCACTGTGTGGCGAAATGTTTCCTGAATAAAGATTCCCATATGTTGCATAAGTGTCTCAATCTTCAACTTGTCGGTTTTTCAAACCATTCATCACAATCGCAGTAAGTTATTAGGAAAGTCTAGCCAGTTTCCACAATACCCTAACTTAATTAATCATACATGCACGTAGCTTTCTTTCGACTTTGTTAATCAAAGCTACATTTTTTTTTGTTGTAGAGGAATTTTGGAAGATATTCAGTTTTCGCCGACATTCATTGGTCGCTAAGTAAATAAACACCAAGTTATGGGATTTCCATTCTTTGACTTCTTAGTTTAACAGTCATTCCATCACTAACCTGAAGTCTCCTCTAGTGAGCACTGATGTACTCTAAATTAGACTGTTTAACCAAGTTCCACTCTATTATAACGTAGCCAGTGTTTATTTAAATAAATGGTATGCAATCAGCTCCTTGTTTCCTTATCTTTCTCGCAGCTTCTCTTTAGATCACCAACGACACCTAGTTCCTTCCTAACCTGAACCAACATTTCATTTTAGATTTTAATTACCATTTTTTGAGAGAGGGGGGGGCTCTAGTGGCTATCTTTTCTCACCTCTTTACCATTAGTCCCACCCTCAAACTCACACTCATTTATGTAGTGATCTCTCGGTTTTCTTTGATTAAACAAATGATCTGTTTAATTATGGTTCTCATTCCAACATTTGTCGAAATCTCGGCTTTTAATGATAGCTTGAACATACGAACTGGTTTTATTTTCTTCATTTCACTTTATTTCCTCCCAACACAGTTGCTTGAATCACTACAACATTTATCTCAGATAATATTTTAATAAATGTATATCAGCGTAGTAACCCCGATTTGCTGAGAACAATCCTACTCAAACGTGGTATGTGGGGCCGCCATCGAAGCAAGCGTAGCACTGGTCGTTAATTAAATTTCAAACAAAGAAGGAAACATACCTGACATGGTATACGAGAAGCCAAATGTTATTTTGTGTGTCCTTATGTTTGTGTTCAGTATAGGAAAAACATCAATAAATAACAGACAAGTACTCTTCTGATGTAGCTCCTGTTCTTTACATTAAATGTGCTGTATTAGTGGATTCCATTAAACTTGTAAATACAATAGTATGTCACTTCGCCTGGGTTTCTCGCTGCCCACAGTTCTCTCTCCTGATTTTCAGCATTCTAAATCATTCGGGGAATCTGAGTCTTCACCTTTTACATAGACGATCCGTAAAATGTTCCATTTATCACTGTTGAATATATATCAGTATTGTCGAAGTGTCAACCTACGGCAGCTGGGACCAATAATATACACCTTCATAAAAAGTCATATACCGCAGACTGTCCTGTTAATATACTTGTACGTATATAATAATACTGATATACATTTTTATACTTTACCATTAATACACATTAGCATAATAATTATTATTCCTCTCCAGTCGTTTGGAGTCTACAGCAGTCTCACCTATACCTGGAGTCTACCTGGAGGGTATTCCGGGGATCAAAGCCTCAGCGGCCTGGTCCATGTCCAGGCCTCCCGGTGGATCAGGGCCTGATAAACCAAGCTGTTATGCTGGCCGCACGTAGTTCAACGTACGAACCACAGAGTACGAACCCATAGAGTAGACATCTGTTTGTTTCCGGAAACAATGAATGTCGGTCCGCAGTTCCTCCCAATATAGACCCAGAAGTATTCCTAGGCTATTTGAACAACGGTACATGGAGCGATACATGGAGACAAAGAACTGTCTGGGTACACAAGAGTCCATTCCACTACTGATTCGTTGCTCCGGCTTGATACTTACATTCGCTAAACCTTTGCGAAAGGTCAGTTTGAGATATCAGTCTTTCTCGACTTAGAAAAGGCTTATGATTCAACATGATGGTATTATATCTTAACTCTAGTCCTTTTTATTTTTGACCAACAATATAAACTCTTAGCTTTTCTCAATGTCTATATGACAGATCGGCATTTCCCTGTCCGGATCAAAAACAGCTTCTCTGTTCTCAAACGGAAATCTTTCCACAAGCGTGCATGCACAACACAGCCATGTTTCCATTATTATTAATCCAGGCTCAGAACTACCTTGGGGAATTTGATCCCATTCATGTTTATGATTTCACTTATGCTTAATCAAATATTCAGAAAATATACACTGGGCCATATCACATGACTAATTTCTCAGAATCCAAAACTCGGTTAAATTTTCTCGGCCCCCTGTTATTACATTGCTTTGACCCTCCCTGTATGGCGCTTCTATCCCAGTCAGTCAAACGGTTTGTGGCATGTGAACCAGGTGACTGAGAGTTGACGATGGGGCCCCGTCGTTCAACTGGTAAACAGGTTCTAGCCAATAATAAGATGGTTTTGGCAATCGCAGAGGTTATGTGGGTACCACTCTCCTGTCTGCCCTTGTCATTCCCATTCTAGAGCTGGTTGAAGCACGGTCTGCTCTCTAGTGGCTTCTATTCTGCCTTGTTAACCGTGGAGTGCACTAATACCTATCACTGTACATAGTGTGTATAGTGTACATACTGCTGTTCTAAATTGGTGAAGGATAATATAAGTCAAAAGTTTTCTGCTGTGTTTACTTTGCTCCCTTTACACCCAGGATAAAAGGCCATTTGGACTCCTGGGTTGTAATACGGTTCAATTTACTGTCCTTGTCGCATCATCTATTCGTGGCATCAGTTTACACGACGTCGAACCAGAGTTTACGATCTTATCAAGTTTTACGAAGTAGAAGAGACACTAGAAATTAAATTAAATTTTAAAAGTCCTCCTACTTTCAAATCACAATACTACTATAATGGTTAGAAATTAGAGAGCAGCTAACTCTGAAAAAAAATCCTAGATATCAATCACGCAAGATGGTGCAAATTACTAAATATAATTGATGCACAGTGAATGTGGAACAGATTAAAAGAAAAAAAAAAACGTTCTCAATATCGAAAGGCTGGAACTTAAGGCAAAAACCTAACGAACATGCAATAGTTACATTGAATGTATCCTTGATGACACCACTAACTAGGGAACGTGAGAATAAAATCAGAAATACTGGAAAGAACTTTGAAAATGGAATGGCATGAAACATCAGTGGTAACTCATAAGATTTTTTCAAATTCGTAAGAGACAAAATGCAAACTCAAGATTTGGTTGTTTAATTAGCGATAACTTCAATGTACAACAATGTCGTCGGGTCCCATTTTACAACCAACTATTTTACCAAAATTTCAAGGTCGAGAAATTGGTTTTTAGCCCCATACTCTGACAAATCAAAATTATCGAAATTAGCATACTTCTCCAATTATTTCAATATGTCAGTATTGAAATAATTGGAGAAGGTGAATACCGATACATCAGGCAAACCAGATGAGTTATCTTACACAGATATTAAAATATATAGATACCAAATCGCTTACACATTAAGAGTAACTAACTGCATGACTGTTGCTGTGCAACAGGAGAAGGTATCCCGGTATTTAACAACCCAGACACTGTACGTCAGTAAAAGGGGAAGGAATAATAGAGAGTACCGTTTTACTTTCTAATGCAGTTAAATATTACTACTAAAGATTATGAGTGACTCAGGAGAGGTATTTAAGTGTTTATAAATGACGCTAATACCCAATTTTATTAGTAAACATGAAAAATTGGGACCTAATATATCAGAGATAATTCAACAGTTCCACTAAGAAACATCAATTTTGAAGACATGCTGAAGGCGCTTTCTCTTGTTATCTCAGAGAGACGACATATAACATTATGTTATCTCAGAGAGACGACATATAACATTATGTATGAAGATGCTCATACCTTGCATTATGAAGTTATTACCGTTGAAGGGTGAAGCCATTCGCAAGAGACATGAATTAATCGCTTGATAAAAAATAATTCAAATTTCCCAGCCTTTTCCATGACAAAGGGAAAGTTGGGACCTGCTGGAAGCGACTGAAACTTTGTTTTTATAGGACTAACTAGAATTTACGGTTATAAACAGTAAGTAAGAATGAATGTAAGTATTTAAGTGCAAATTACTTGGACTTTGTTTATACAATATACAATTTTTTACAATGGTTTTAATGGCGCACAGACGTTATATGTATATTAAAGTGCATTATGTAAATTTAACCTGCAATAACCAGGTAAAGTCATACGTTTTGTCATATTTCTGATCGGAAGAGACATTGTAAATAATAATAATAATAATAATAATAATAATAATAATATTTATTTCTATAAGTACATGTACAAGGTATATGGGCCTAGCTGACAACAATGACATACTACTATGTATAAAACCGCTTGTTATGCAGAGAATTTCGGGCATATTGGATCAGTTTTGTCCCAGGATGCGACCCACACCAGTGATTAACACCCAGGTGCCCATTTTATACTGATGTGTGAACAACGGCAACAAATGTGTTATGGAAACACGTCTTTGTATTTTCCACCCGTACAGAGGATTCGAACTTCGCGTGTCAGCTGAGTGCCCAGGGATCGAGCTGTGGGACACCTATGTTATGTCGCAGATACATTAATAAAATTGGCTCATTAAAACTTTCTAATCCTGAAATCGCTTGCGAATTGTTAAGAATTCCAAAATATTTTTCGAAGTACAGTGCATGTGGCAGGATTTGATGAAATAACTTATCAAGAGCCTGGTGCTTAGAGGTATGAGATACACCGCCTAGCTTCTGCTAGACGTCCAAACTTGTATCTGGGATCTGGCTGTGTGGCAAAAGTACTGTATAATTTGATGGAGAGTGTGCAGGTTCGAATCCTGCTTGACATGGACCTGCAATCACCAGGGCCAAGATTCGAGCCTCCTGTCCATCTTTCTGTTTATTCGTTAGGAGGCCTGGTCACAGACCGGGCCGCGAGGGCGTTGACCCCCGGAACTCTCTCCAGGTAAACTCTCGTTTATTATAATAAAAACAGTTCATAGACTATAATTTATGATTTTGAGTTATGTAAGGAGAGATTTACTGCGAAAACTACTGGGTTTGTGGGAAGAGTCAGTCGAGTCATTGTTGATGCTCCTGACGGAGACGTGAACAGAAGTTCCGTCTTCAGGTCTTTCCTATTATAAGCCTCAAAGGTCAGCGGTACACTGTTGCACCTGCCACCACCAGGTGGTAGCAGCAATTGACAATACTGCATCTAACAATAAGCAGTTAACAATACTGCTACTGGCCAGGAATCGAACCCCTGATTCTTTAGCACGCCTCGTCCGTCAGAAATCCGCCATCAATGCTTTAAATATCAGGTGGCCAGTACCAGTGGACATATCACCTTTGATGCGAGCACATACCTGGCCATGGGAACTACAGGGCTAATTTCATTTTCCAGTCTTCAAGAGCAGTACACGAACGAGAGGTTTTAAGTAATTAACATTACAGTGACTGGCCGGGAATCGAACCCATTATTCTTTGGCACTCCTTGTAGGAATTCCGCTAAAACTGCAAGACGCGTTAGTCCACTCGGCCATCAGTGCTGTGTAGTATATGAGAGTTCAACTTAATTCAGACGTATTTATTTTTAAATTCTCTGCTATCCAATAAATATTTTTTTCGACTTTTTTTTATGATTGTTCAGTTTGTTAAAAAAAAAATAATGATTCCTTAGTTTGTGAAAATATTAATTATACTTAAAAATCTGCCAGGTCAAAAACTAAACTGAATGGGTATTATCCTGGTCATGAGATGTGTGAAACATTAAATATTAAAGCCAGTCGGAAGAAGTTGATTAAAATTTCACACAATTTTAAACAAAATCGTCTCCACTTTAGTCAGATTAGGTAATACCAGTTATGAACATTTGACGTTATACCGCCGAGGGTTTAGAAGTTATTTAAAACATTCCAGGATGCTGGGAAGGGGTTCAATTACACTGGTGTGAATTTGTAAGTTGTTCCTTGTATCTGAGCTGATCGTATGAGGATTGTGAGTGACAAGCAATATAAAATTAAAAAGAAATAGGAGAAAAGGTGGGGGGGGGGGAGGTTAGAGGGGAAGAAAAAGTATTCAAGAAACCACTTGAAGGCTTTCTTTAAGGATACCTAAAAATGCTTGACAAAAAAAAAGAGAGGGAAATGGAAAGCAATCTCAATGAAGTATGAAGTCAACAGATTCCTGATGTATTTTTAGTTTTCTATCAGGACGATTAGGTGTCAACGAGGCAAGTCAAAAATAATAGCAGTGGTAGACGAAGAACGATATGATAGTTATACCAAACTGGTGGCAACCAGAAGAAGAACCACTAGTGTGTACAGCTGTAAGTGGCAGCGGAGTTACCCCAGAAGTTTAAGATAGATAAGGTAGCTATAGGGCAGTTCTTTATACCTAGTTTTATCTTTCCTGTAAATTTCAAGTAATTTTTTGTTACATAGTTCAGTGTGGTAATGACAAGAGGAAGTGGAAAGTAATGAGAGAGCTTTCTCCATTAATATACTTGTATCAATCATTATAATCTTTAATGCTGGTAAAAGTAGATGATTTTTACTTAGCAAACAGCCTCGGTGTTGACATCCAGGAATCCTGCTACCTGCCTTTTCCATGCAGTCCGCCTTGACTGTTGAAAGTCATGGAATTTACACGTGACAGACGTGTTTTAGCAAAGTGAATTTATATTAAAAATTATAACTTTTCCTGGGGGACGACAGACAAGTATTTTGTTTATGTAAAGTAAAAGGTCACAAGTACAATTATGTGACATTTTATTGTGGCAACGTTTCGCTCCCCAGGAGCTTTATCAAGCCGTTACAAACAGTACATGGGTAGTAGTAGTAGTAGTACTGTAGTACTAGTATTGCACCTCACTCTGAGCCTATATATACCCTCTGTGTCCATGTACTGTTTGTAACGGCTTGATAAAGCTCCTGGAGAGCGAAACGTTGCCACAATAAAATGTCACATTAGTTGCACTTGTGTCCTTTTACTTTACATATTGTCGGGAATTCTACCAACTTCATTACAATCTATTTTGTTTATCTTCATGCGGTTTTGATACTATCTGAACTTCATTATGTGGGACCAGATATATTGATCATCTACAGCTGTTGTCTCCAAGCTAGATGTTGTTCATCATTAATGAACGGAAATAAATAACAAAAAGGCACAATACCGTGACTGGAACGATGTCAATGGTCCAAGTCGGACCGAAGCGTCGTCGTTGGCTTCTGTCTTTTATGTGCGGGTTATTTGTGTATTAATGAACGTCTCTGTCGAGGTGCTTCATTTGAAAGTTTATTAGTAGAGTCAATGTTTCTTCATTGCAAGACCGTCAAGATACTCACTATAAATGTTATTTAATCGTCTATCACGCAACTTATAGAATAATAACAGACGTCAGATTAACTGGCACTTTTCAGTGTCGTCCTTTTTTGTTACATCCTTTTAATTGATCTTCGCTCTTTTCTGTTCACTCTGCCGAGTTCTTTTTGCTCGAGTTTGTCCCTCTTTCCTCTTCTTTCCAGTCTTAGTATCTATCTGTCTTTGCTTCAGATGGTGTATATGCAGCAGTTTTTCTGGAGAGTGTCAAAGAGACGCTTATCGGATTGGGCTGATATTTTAGCTACAGGGATATTCATACTACTTGCAGCAATCATCCACATTGTCCTCTTTGCTAATTCCTTTGCTTTAAACTCTCTTAATATACACTGCAAACTTTTCAAAGATCTGACTCATAATTTCCCATCGTCCTATGCATTAATATTGGTTGTGTTGCTTCCTCAGCAAGTATAAATATATCTCTTTTTGACTGGCCCTTAGCAATTATAGCGTCTAGGGGAAAAACGTGCAGATTCTTCCGCCCAGTCCACTGTTCAAGACCTGTCATCTCTAGAGGGGGATTATTTTCTAGAGTATCTCAGAGATACCGACATCGTTTGCAGCGTTGTGAGGGAAAAGTTCAACAGATAGAAGTAGCGAGAGAATATATGGTGACAATAGTTTGATTGGCAGACTGCTTGTTAAGGTAGGGTCAGGGTCTAGCTCCCGCTATCCCTCCCTTTTTCCAAGCTTTTTATTCTCTAATTCAAGGCGTGCTTTCTCTACCTCACAATCTTTCTCTCGTAACTCATTCTCTCTAGCTTTTTCTTCACGTTCTCTAGCTTTTTCCTTTTGCTCTTTCCTCAAGTTCTCTTAATTTAGCTTGTTCTTCACGGACTTTAGCTCTCTCCTCACGATCAAATCTATCATGCTCCTTTTTGTCTTCTCTTTCTTTTTCTTTCTTTCTTGGTTTTCTCTCTCTATACCCTCTCTCCTTTTTCTCCTCTCTTTCGATTCCATCTCTCTCCTCTTTCTCCTCTCTTTCTCTTTCTATTCTTTCTCTTTCAATTCTTTCCTGGATCTTAGCACTAATGAAAGCTTCTAAACTTTTCCCTGTTATTCCTAACTTACTCCCAGTGTTCAATCAAAACTATTATTCCTCCATACTTGCAAGAATAACTTAAACTACCAGGGAAATGAAACGGATATCAAAGAAAACGGAGGGTTCAATTCCTGCTCCGGTCAAACTGTAAATAAATCGGAGGGTTCGATCCCTGCTTCGATTAAACAGTATGTGTGAATTAAAACGAAGGGTTCTATGCCGGCTCTGACCAAACAGTAAGTAGAATGGGGTCCCTTGACCATCCAATCTTCTCACCAACAAATCAAGAGTGTCCTACGACAGTTCCCTTGATATAATAAAGAGCTCAGTGAAACAACTTGTCACTGGAAAATCTCGGGTCGCTAGAGTCTATTCCTCCAAATCGTTTCAAGCTCAGAAAATAAAGGTAACAGAATTAACTAGTATATCCTGCCTTGACTTGACTTACAATAAATTGAGACTATAACAATCACCAAATCTTTTAAATACCTGTACTGTAGCCCTACCATAGAGAATGATTACTCATGGCTGGAGGTAACCGTCTGTGGTATTCAGCGTTGAAGTTCCAATGGTAGATTCAAGATGGAGTTGAATCTTGATTCGGTCGAGTGATCCTGGCAAGGTCGCCACTTGTGAAGGCTTACTCAGCCCTGTAAGATCTTAAGTTGGTCTTACCAAGGCTGGCTCCTCCTTAGGAAAATTAATGAATAGAAAAGAACAATAACATTCAAACATAAACACTTTATTGTAAGAATTGAAAATCTAAAACAAGTAAACATGAACTTTAGCTTATTTAAAAAAAAAAATGAAATATATAACTGATAAATGAATTCATGTTAGAGAACAGCTGTCTGTTCATGATCAAACTGCACCTCACTATTCTTCATCTTTTTTATAATAATAATAATAATAATAATCCACTATTCTTCAGTCTGGGAAACAGTTCTCACATGACTGCATATTAACACACACAAGACTCAAACAGCGATCAAATGGAGAGATATCCAGCGCCTTTTATGTAAAACATATCAAGTCTAGTTGACAATGAGTGATTATGAGTGATTGTACCAATTTCAAAACACTGGCGCTGTCACATGACCTACTCACCTTACAGAAAACACGATCATTGCAGATTTTCTCTACAACTTTTGAACCGGAATTGACTTGTTAGCCCGTGAGTCAACTTATCACATTATGTTCTTTTATGGACAAATTTTCTGAGCCTTGTGGCGATTTATGACACAAACTGATTTAACTGATTTTTTTAAAATAGTGAAAATAATAATTATAATAATCCACATTCAAACAACAACAACAAGAGGTAGTCACAAAAGCACTAACAGGAGCAGCAGCAGCAATAACAGCAACACCAGTAACAGTTGCAACAGCAGCAGCGGAGGTATAAAACTGCCGAGTTGTGTTTTGAAGTGGTAGAGTGCATCTGGCGTTGGATCGTGTTTAACTGAATTAAAAACGCAAAACGCAATTTCACCACCACAACAACAATCACTACTGCCACTTCCATGAGAAGGTTTACGTGTAACCACAACAGACAGCTACTGTCATTACTACGTAGATATTCAACGCTGCCACATAATGAGTGTCTTCACTACCACTGCATCTACAAGCTCAACTACTTAAACCAGCACTACAACTACTATCACTACTAGCAACACCAGCATCAGCAACACCAGCACCACCAACACCAGCACCACCAACACCAGCACCACCAACACCAGCACCACCAACACCAGCACCACCAACACCAGCACCACCAACACCAGCACCACCAACACCAGCACCACCAACACCAGCACCACCAACACCAGCACCACCAATACCAGCACCACTACCACCAACACAAGCATCAGCAATAGCACCACAAACACCAGCACCAGGACCATCATCACCAGTACCACCGCTACCAATAAGTAGAACAACAAGAACAGAAACAATAACAGCAAAACCTCCAGATCCATCACTATTATTAACACTATCATGAACAATTTCACTATCATTATTATAAATACAGTCACTAATACAGCAACCACAACAACTCTGTCAACCATTAGAACTACCAGTACTACCGGAACCTCTAATTCAAATGCATCAACCTCTAATACCAACAAGTACTGCAACTTACAAATTACATACCTCCACTACCTCAGTCTCAAACGCCCATTATCCACTACATCTCCGTTACCATCACCACATATCCACTACCCTCACTATCACAACACAAACCAAATGAATTTGATCGACACCATGCCTAACCCTTCTAGGGTAGGGTAGGTGCCTGAGCCCGAGCTTAGAGCTCACAAGACTGTCATTCCCATTAGTCCCCTTGGGGCGGGGATGGCAGACCAGAGAGGCCTAGCTTGTGGCTAGGCCTGGGGATAGTTGGTCCCAAAGATGAGGAGGTACTTGTGCCTCCTCCCATGGGAGACTTAGGTCTCAGATACTCCTTAAAGAGGGAGCCAATGCCGGGCCACCACTTGGAAAAGGCCCGGACCGGGAGAATACGGGCGAATCTTTAATAATAATAATAACAAATGAACTAACAATGAACTAACATTACCACACCTAAAACCACCACAATCACCTAAGTATCACCACACTATTCCCACTTTTTACCACGAGCTCCACTTGGGAAAAAAGAAGTTACAGGAAAAAAAGTAAAAGGCTTGCATAACAAGAATGAATTTAGAAAAAGACAGTAATGAACCTCAGACAAGACGGATTATTGCGTACAATGAGACTAATGAAAGACGGGTTTAATACAAGGATCAAAGAAGTAATGAATTATGAAAATAGAGGGGAATAGAAGATAAGGGAGAAATCGTAAATAATAAAACACGAGAAGATTGCTAAGATTCAAATAGAAAAATAAGAAAGTCATCTGAAAAGCTCATCAGTATGAAGGTGTTATCGAACCATAAAGGACAATAATTAGAAAAGCAAACTGATAACCATCAAGCTGAGGCCAAGACTTTTGAACTAGTCACAGCAACCACAGCTCTCTCTCTCTCTCTCTCTCTCTCTCTCTCTCTCTCTCTCTCTCTCTCTCTCTCTCTCTCTCTCTCTCTCTCTCTCTCTCTCTCTCTCATGATCTTTAATACATTGTACCATTGTATTCACGTTCGTGTTTTTCTGTAAATGTATTCTGTGTATTTAATAAATGTTCACATAGAATATTAAATATAGGGGGTGGTAGGAGAAGAAAATATTCAAACAGCTCCGGGGAGAACCTTGAGTTTTCCCTGAGGTACGTGTATTCTCTTCTCTGAGGATGAGGATCCCCATTCCAGCTATAGAGGTGGTACCTCCCTATGTATATATATATATATATATATATATATATATATATATATATATATATATATATATATATATATATATATATATATATATATATATATATATATGTCGTGCCGAATAGCCAGAACTTGCGATCTTGGCTTAAATAGCAACGCTCATCTTGCCATATAGGACAAGTGAAAATTTGTGTATGCAATAATTTCGCCAAAATCACTCTGAACCTAACGAAAAAAATGTATTTCACTGTATTTGTTTAGCATTAAATTACTGTATACAAATCTAAAATATATTTAGTTGGGTTAGGCTAAAATAAATTGTTCTTGTTATAATAAGGTTAGGTAAGTTTTCTAAGTTCCTTTTGGTGCAAAATTATAAATTTTTACATCAACATTAATGAAAAAAAAAATATATCTTTAAACGTATAAGAGGAATTTTTAGAAAGGACTTAATTTTAAATGAGTTCTTGCTAATTGACCAGTTTTACATATTCGGCACGACATATATATATATATATATATATATATATATATATATATATATATATATATATATATATATATATATATATATATATATTATTGTGATCACGAACGAGTGGTATTGATCAATAACAACACTGCACTAGCCAAGGACTCGAACCCATGTTGTACTGGCCCGCCTCTTGATGAGCCAGAACCACATGACGCCTTAGACCACAGGACCAGGAAACTTCCCTTACATTATTACAACAAGCGCAATTTCATTTAGCCTAACCCAATAAAAGATATTTTTTTCAAGTTTACAATAGTTTAATAATAAACAAACACAAGAACATAAGAACTTAAGAAAGAACACTGCAGCAGAACTAGTGGCCCATGCGAGGCAGGTCCATGTCAATCCCCGACTTAGACCAATAGCCCACCCAATCGGGTCACCTCCACTTAAGGAAGGAGCACGGCTTCTGACCCAGTAGCACCAGCTAGTCAGGTCCAACTCGCACCCACCCACACACATGCATTTATCTAACCTATTTTTAAAACTCACAACGCCTTAGGTTATATGACGGTACTCGGGAGTTTGTTCCACTCATCCACAACTCAAACCAGTTCTTTCCTATATCCTTCCTGAATCTGAATTATTCCAGCTTAAACCCATTGCTGCGAGTGCTGTCTAGGTTAGAGAATTTTAGCACGCTATTAACATCCCCTTTATTTATTCCTGTTTTCCATTTATACACATCAATCATATCCCCCCCAATTCTATGACATTCTAGAGAGTGCAGATTTAGGGCCCTCAGTCTATCCTCATAGGGAAGATTTCTGATACATGGGATCAACTTTGTCATCCTCCTCTGTACGTTTTCCAGAGCATTTATATCCATTTTGTAATACGGTGACCAAAACTGTGCATAATCTAAATGAAGCCTAACCAAGGATATATAGAGTTGAATAACAACCTGAGGATTTCTATTATTTATGCTTCTTGATATGAAGCCCAGGATTCTGTTAGCTTTATTGCGAACATTTACGCACTGTTGTCTTGGTTTTAGATTACTGCTAACCAGAACTCCTAAATCCTTTTCGCAATCAGTAGTATTAAGATCTACATTATTTAGTTTATATGTGGCATGGTTATCATCCTTACCAACACATAGAACTTTGCATTTGTCTATAATAAACTGCATCTGCCACTTCTCCGATCGCTGCATCAGTCTATTCAAATCATCCTAGAGAGCTCTAATGTCCTCATTAGAATGAACTGGACTGCCTATTTTAGTGTCATCAGCAAATTTGTTTATGTCGCTATTTATTCCCTTATCTATGTCGTTTATGTAAATAGTGAACAAAAAGGGACCTAACACTGACCCTTGTGGAATACCGCTTGTGACGTGCCCCCATTCTGACTTATCCCCATTTATGCAAACTCTCTGCCGCCTATTAGTCAACCATGCCTCTACCCCGGAAATAATTTCTCCTCCTATTCCGTGTGCCTTAAGTCTCTTAATAGCCTCTGATGTGAAACTCTATCGAAAGCCTTACTGAAGTCCATATACACAATATCACATTCAATACCATAATCTACCTCCTCAAAGACCTTAGAGAAAAAGTTAGCAATTTCTTAAGATAGGAACGCCCCTTTGTAAAACCGTGTTGAGATTCATTAATCAATTTATGCCTTTGAAGATGGCTATGAATTGCCTCGGAAATTATTGATTCCATAAATTTTCCCACTATGGAGGTAAGGCTTATTGGTCAATAGTTCGAAGCCAAGGACCTGTCACCTGCCTTGTAAATAGATATTACATTTGCCATTTTCCACTTATCAGGCACTATGCCAGTTTGTAGTGATATGTTGAAAAGATTAGCTAAAGGTTGCTAAGTTCCTCTTTACATTCCTTTAACACCCTTGCAAACAATTCATCAGGATCTGGGGATTTGTTAGGTTTTAATTTCTCTATTTCTCTGAGAACCATGTCACTAGTTACACAAATCGCGCATAGTTTATTATCGTTCTGTTCTACATAATTTATTATTTCTGGAATTTCGTTAGTATCTTCCTGGGTAAAAACTGAGAGGAAGTATTGAAAATTTCACACATATCCTTATCACTGTCAGTGATCTGACCTGAGCTACTGTCCCTAATTTTACTTCTGTATACCTGAAAGAACCCTTTGGGTTAGTCTTCCAGTCCCTTGCGACTTTAGCCTCATAATCCCTTTTTGTTTTTCTTATTCCTTTTTTTATTTCTCTCTTTAACTGAATATATTGATTTCTTAACTGCCCATCCCCTCTTTTGATACGCCTAAAAATGACCCTCTTTTGAACAATGAAATGTTTTAATCTATTGATCATCCATTTGGGATCATTTTTGTTAGATCTAATTTCCCACTCGGAACAAAAGTTGTCTGGGCAGCTAGAACTATGCTCTGAAAAACGTCATGTTGGCATCCAACACCATCAACCTGACCCCTAGTCAGGTCATCCCAATTTATCCCACCCAGGTAATTTCTCAGTGCCATGAAATCGGCCAAGCAGAAGTCTGGAACACAGACTTGATTGCGGTTATCTGAGTAATTCCATGATATATTGAAACTAAGTAATTTGTGATCGTTTTCCCCAAGTTCATCATTAACCTTAAGATTATTAATTAGTGATTCTTTGTTGGCGAGAACCAAGTCAAGCAGGTTGTTTCCTTTAGTTGGTTCTGTCACAAACTGTTATAAAAAGCAATCCTGAACCTTGTCAAGATAGTCACTAGACTCAAGATTTCCTGTCACATTGTTCCAATCAATTTGTCTAAAGTTGAAATTCCCCATTAACACAACATTTTCATATCTAGATGCCTTATAAATTTCGTTCCATAACAGCTTACTGCACTCCCTATCAAGATTTGGGGGGCCTAAAAATCACACCCAAAATTAACTTTTCTTGACCCTCGAGAAACTGTAGCTAAACAGATTCTGTGTCCGATGTTTCTAATCTTATATCTTGTCTAACACAACAATTTAAATTATCTCTGACCTACATCGCCGCTCCACCACCCTTCTTGTTGACCCAAACAGTATGGAAGAGTTTATAACCCTGTATGTTACATTCAGAAGGCATTTCTCTCTCTTTCAAGTTGAACCAGGTCTCTGTTATAGCAATAATATCTATATTACTGTTATTTAAATAGTAAACCTTAAGGGAGCTATTCACCCATTGCCCTGTATTCTCTCTCTTTGTTGATCAATTGTTTCGCCTTTACTAGCAACTTTATTTTGAATAGGGTCTTTTAAACATATCCCTGAGGTATCCTGATTATATCTGCTGTTTTCAACCCTAGTACTGCAGCATGATTGTTTCCCACAAACACCCATACCTCTATAATCTATCTGATTATAGTACTATACATGTCACCAATATATATATATATATATATATATATATATATATATATATATATATATATATATATATATATATATATATATATATATATATATATATATATATATCACAGTAACACAGGTGATATCACCATATGTAGAACAACCGCTGTAAAAAAATAGTGAAACTCCAAGCGCTTTCGTGATTTCTCCCATTAAGAAACAGTGAATATGAAAGACCAACAGGAAGGCATATAAGGAGAATACACCTCGAGGTCACCTTACAACACCTGAAATGTTTATGATGATGTATGTAGGTGTCAAGGATTTATTAATAACAGCTTATGTTTTACCCAAACTTCAAGATTTTAACATATCTAATGTATCTTAAATTCTTCCTAAATTTTATCAAATAACCATGTGTACTTACTCAGTGTTTGTGTCACTGCAACATAGCTTCTCAGGAGTGCTTTTATTTAGTAAGTCTGTTACCGTTGTTGCGAAGTACTGACGTCTTTAGAACTTAGTTTATAGGAGCTCTGCTACAGTAGTGTTCCAGCCATTTCACGTAGTTAGTGCTGCTCATATTTGTAATAAATATTTTTATCTTAGGTCATTGGTGCTAATAAGTGGCTTTATTACCATCTTTGTGTTGACTCGATCCTTAATATGAAATAACCCAATTACTTTTTTCTCTTCATTTTCAGCAAGTTTAGTATACAAACATTAGAATATACTAATGAAGGAGCTCTGCTGCAGGCCTACTGGCCCAAACTTGGCACGTCCTTTTCTAAAGCAACCATTCACACCTCACCTCCAGCGATCATTTTGTTTAAAATTTTTAGTGTTTATTTAAAAGCTCATTTTTATGCCTATAATCCCTCTTATAATTTGATAAACAACAACGAAATACTGCAGAAAAAAGGAATCGAAACCAGAGAATCGGCTCTCCACAAATGAAGTTAGCGGCTAACTTGTCGTTTTGAAGCATCTTAACTATAAATGCTTCAAAACGTTAGGTAGCTTCCTGCACCACATCACTTAATGTTGGGTACACCAGTGAGCCTCAAGCAAGGTCTCCAGCCATTTCATTCTCCTCCTTCATGTTCTGACCTCAAGAGCTATACTATACTCAATGCCCCTCGCAGAAACAAGCAAAAGTATAAGAAAATAAATATCACAGTTAGCAGGATTCAAACCTATATACTCAGGTTTCCAAGCGTGTAGCAAGAAGCCATCTTGATGCCTTAAACTACTCAGCTGCAAATGCCTCAGAATATTAGGTTGCTTACTGGACCACAAGCCATGTTACTCGTAACAATGTTAAACGTTAAGTTGGCAGCTAACTGCACTCGTGGAGTGTAGTTAACTGCCCGTATGCCTCGTGCATGCTGGAAACAATGGATGAGGCTTATGGGTGTGCCTAGTATTAATAAAATCTTGGTTTGTGGTTCTGCGAGCTACCTAACTGTTTAAGACATCTGTAACTATGGGGTTTGAGATGTCATGACTACATATGGGGTTTAAGATGCACTAGTGGAGAGCTGACGACCTGGTTTCGAATCATACGCATATACATATGCTGAATTATATATATATATATATATATATATATATATATATATATATATATATATATATATATATATATATATATGTATGTATGTATGTATGTATGTATGTGTGTGTGTGTGTGTGTGTGTGTGTGTGTGTGTGTGTGTGTGTGTGTGTGTGTGTGTCTACTCGCCTAGTTGAGGTTACAGGGGTCGAGTCCAAGCACCTGGCCCCGCCTCTTCACTGGTCGCTACTAGGTCACTCTCCCAGAACCGTGAGCTTTATCATACCTCTGCTTAAAGCTATGTATGGATCCTGCCTCCACTACATCGCTTCCCAAACTATTCCACTTCCTGACTACTCTGTGGCTGAAGAGATACTTCCTAACATCCCTGTGATTCATCTGTGTCTTCCAACTGTATCCCCTTGTTGCTGTGTCCAATCTCTGGAACATCCTGTCTTTGTCCACCTTGTCAATTCTTCTCAGTATTTCGTATGTCGTTATCATGTCCCCACTATCTCTCCTGTCCTCCTGTGTCGTCAGGTTGATTTCCCTTAACTTCTCCTCGTAGGACATGCCCCTTATCTCTGGGACTAGTCTTGTTGCAAACCTTTGCACTTTCTCTAGTTTCTTTACGTGCTTGGCTAGGTGTGGGTTCCAGACTGGTGCCGCATACTCCAATATGGGCCTAACGTACACGGTGTACAGGGTCTTGAACGATTCCTTATTAAGATGTCGGAATGCTGTTCTGAGTTTTGCTAGGCACCCATATGCTGCAGCAGTTATTTGGTTGATGTGCGCTTCAAGAGATGTGCCTGGTGTTATACTCACTCCAAAATCTTTTTCCTTGAGTGAGGTTTGTAGTCTCTCTCCCCCTAGACTGTACTCCGTCTGCGGTCTTCTTCGCTCTTCCCCAATCTTCATGACTTTGTATTTGGTGGGGTTGAACTCCAGAAGCCAATTGCTAGACCAGGTCTGCAGCCTGTCCAGATCCTTTTGTAGCTCTGCCTGGTCTTCGATCGAATGAATTCTTCTTATCAACTTCACGTCATCTGCAAGCAGGGACACTTCGGAGTCTATTCCTTCCCTCATGTCGTTCACAAATACCAGAAACAGCACTGGTCCTAGGACTGACCCCTGTGGGACCCCGCTGGTCACAGGTGCCCACTCTGACACCTCGCCACGTTCCATGACTCGCTGCTGTCTTCCTGACAAGTATTCCTTGATCCATTGTAGTGCCTTCCCTGTTATCCCTGCTTGATCCTCCAGTCTTTGCACTAATCTCTTGTGTGGAACTGTGCCAAACGCCTTCTTGCAGTCCAAGAAAATGGAATCCACCCACCCCTCTCTCTCTCTCTCTTGTCTTACTGCTGTCATCATGTCACAGTGCTCCAGTAGGTTTGTGACACAGGATTTCCCATCCCTGAAACCATGTTGGCTGCTGTTGATGAGATCATTCCTTTCTAGGTGTTCCACCACTCTTCTCCTGATAATCTTCTCTACGACTTTGCATACTATACATGTCAGTGACACTGGTCAGTAGTTTAGTGCTTCATGTCTGTCTCCTTTTTTAAATATTGGGACTACATTTGCTGTTTTCCATGCCTCAGGCAATATCCCTGTTTCGATAGATGTATTGAATATTGTTAGGGGTACATATAACGCCTCTGCTCCCTCTCTCAGGACCCATGGAGTGATGTTATCCGGCCCCATTGCCTTTGAGGTATCTAGCTCACTCAGAAGCCTCTTCACTTCATCCTCGGTTGTGTGTACTGTGTTCAACACCTGGTGGTGTACCCCACCTCTCCGTCTTTCTGGAGCCACTTCTGTCTCCTCTGTGAGCACTTCTTTGTATCTCTTGTTGAGTTCCTCACATACTTCACTGTCATTTCTTGTTGTCTCTCCTTCCTTCCATAGCCTGATTACCTGGTCCTTGACTGTTGTTTTCCTACAGATGTGGCTGTATAACAGCTTTGGGTCAGATTTGGCTTTTGCTGCTATGTCGTTTTCATATTGTCATTGGGCCTCCCTTCTTATCTGTGCTTATTCATTTCTGGCTTTACGACTGCTCTCCTTATTCTCCTGGGTCCATTGCATTCTATATTACTTCCATTCCCTAGCACACTTTGGGTGAATCATGAGCTCATCTTGGCTTTTTCATTATTCCTGTTATCCTTCGGTACAAACCTCTCCTCAGCCTCCTTGCATATGGTTGTTTCATATTCCATCATCTCATTAGCTTGCTTCACTGCCAGTTCTCTGTCCCACTTGACCCCGTTCAGGAAGTTCCTCATTCACGTGTAGTCCCCTTTCTTGTAGTTTGACTTCATTCGCCCTGGCCTTCCTGCTTCCCCTTCCACTTGTAGCTCTACTGTGTATTCGAAGCTTAAAACCACAAAAACGCTAGCCCCAAGGGGTCTTTCGTATGTGATGTCCTCAATATTTCCACTTCTCAAGGTGAATACTAGGTCCAGTCTTGCTGGTTCATCCTCTCCTCTCCTCTCTCTCTTGTAGTGTCCCTTACGTGTTGGTAAATGAAATTTTCCAGTACCACCTCCATCATCTTAGCCCTCCATGTATCTTGGCCCCCATGTGGCTCCAAGTTCTCCCAATCGATTTCCATGTGGTTAAGTTGCCCATGATCAGGAGCATTGCCCTGCATGCATGAGCTCTTCTGGCCACTGCAGCCAGTGTGTCAACTATCGCTCTATTGCTTTCATCATACTCTTGCCTTGGCCTCCTGCTGTTCTGTGGTGGGTTATGCATCACTGCAATTACCACTTTGAGACCTCCAGAGTGAAGCGTTCCTGCTATGTAATCGCTTACTTCTCCGCTGTCTCCTCTCTCCAGCTCATCAAAATTCGATCGGTTTTTGGTCATCAGTGACACTCCTCCACCCTTCCCCTGTTCCCTCTGTCTTTCCTCAGGATCTGGTATCCCGTTGGAAAGATGGCATCTGTTATCATACCTGTAAGCTTGGTTTCTGTGAGAGCTATGATATCTGGCAATGCCTCTTTGACTCTTTCGATCCACTCTTCCCACTTATTTGTTATTCCATCAGCGTTTGTGTGTGTGTATGTGTGTGTACTCACCTAGTTGTACTCACCTAGTTGAGGTTGCAGGGGTCGAGTCCAAACTCCTGGCCCCGCCTCTTCACTGATCGCCACTAGGTCACTCTCACTGAACCATGAGGTTTATCGTACCTCTGCTTGTGTGTGTGTGTGTGTGTGTGTGTGTGTGTGTGTGTGTGTGTGTGTGTGTGTGTGTGTGTGTGTGTGTATGTGCGTGTGTATGTATGTGTGTGTGTATGTGTGTGTGTATGAATATATGTATGTGAGTATTGATAGGCATGTATGTATATATGCATATATTTTTTCTAATTTATGCTTAAATGTAACACGTTGTTTTATGCTACTTGTTAAGCTGTGTTCCTGCCCTATAGTAAGTCTCTTAATGTGATATTCTGTCATATATGTATGACACTTCTTGTTTTGCATGTACTAAGTTTATTGCATTGTGTTATTGCAGCTAATTACCTTTGAACCACATGTTATCTTATTCAGCATTATTTTTCTGCATTAAATAGTAACCTGACTGGAGTCCAGTGGGAGTTTTCTTTTAAATTTAATTCCTTTTTTTCCCGTCTTGTATTAGAATTCTGATTTGACAGTCAACATTACTTCTTTCATTAATTATATGAAACTTCAAGTAGAACTTTATCTTGAATACACTTTTGTGTGTTTTATTTATTTCATGAATAGTGACTTAATGGAAGCTCTCAAATACGATTGCTTATTCATGACAGCTCCTCAAGTACAGTTGCATATTAGTACTATTTTTAGTTATCGTTAGCATTTTTTTTCTCAGTTCAAACTAATAAGGTTACAATCTTTTCCGTCCCATATCCTTATTGATAATCACAACTTAACTTTTGCGATGTCTCACATTGTGGAAATAAATAATTTTAAGTTTAGGGATTATCATTCATAATATAATGTTTCAGCTCTTTTAAAAAGGTGTTACTAAGTGACGTATGGATAGCATTGGTGAGTGAAAGAATATACCCTCTTCCCCCTGTGGGTGAGTGGGCAATTCTTGCGTTGTGAAAGTCTCACATGGGATACCATCACTGGAAAACACATTTCTCGAGAAAGAAAGGAAATGAGAAAGTTCTATAGCTCCGACGCAAACAAACTCACATTATTCAAAGGTAATGTGACTTCAAGAGTCCTTAACAAACTTTACCTCAAGGACTGAATGTCCTTGAGGAATGTCTTGCTAAGTTTGCGTGTCTAATGGAATCAACAAGTGAACTTCCTATGACAAGGCTCCAATTAACAAATATGTATTTGTGATACTGCATAAAGATAATATATATGTAATCTGCTTAACTTATGGAGGCATCAAGCTGCTGTGATCTCAACCAGAAACTCAGCACATTTTAAAATGGGTCAGCATCATAAACTTTGGATAGTCTCTCCATAAGGATTCCTCCTAATTATCTCCAACTAAACATGTCATTAGATTTAAAAGACTTAAAGCAAAGCCCCAAATCGTTGGCAGCTGGATGTGTTCAGTACTCCTTCCTCGGAATATCTGTGTTCCAGGCTTACGTTTCCATTCTGTTAAGGTGTATTAGTCCCCTTAACGTAAGTGTTACAAATACCAGAACTATAGTCACCTTGCAGTAGAGTGCGGAAGAGTCAATTGTTGGTGTGGTAAATGTGCTGTAAAACACTGCAGTAAGGAATGTACAGTATGGTGGGATAGTCAGGATGGGGATGACCCGAATCTTATAAGTATTAACTGTAAAAAAAAACGTTTGGGTTATAGTTAGAAATATAGAAAGTAAACTGTACCCAAAAAAAAACTTCTGTCTACACTAGACAACAAATCGTTAACCCATAATGAGGCCAGCCAGCCTAGCACTTCTATATCTGCCACAAATTATAATACACAATTAATTGAAAATAAATTAATATTTGCTGGAAGATCTGACACTTTTGATTTCATGGATGAACAATATTTTTGCTTTTCCAGTTCCACGCCTTTATCCGTTTAGCTGCAATTTGAAAGAAACTCGTTCATCTTGCAATCTGAAAGAAATTCTTGGTTCTGAAACGAAAAAAAAGAAAAACAGATACCAGTTGACCTCTTGAAGGGAAACAAAGCCTCCGAAATCGGTGCTATAACTTTCTTGATCAATTATATCAAGAACATCGCCGTAGACTACCGGATAATGTTGAAAATATTGTTTATGCTAAGTCTCTCTAATACATTACATGTCGTGAGAAACTATAAATCCACTACTTGACTCCACTTATTTTTTTAAATAAACTACCTAACAGAATACTCCATTCTACTGAATGTACAACAATGCATGCAACCATATGACCTGTCTTTGTAATACTCATTTGTGCTTTATAGTTATCTGTTTACATTAATGTTTTATCACTGATTTCATCATTGCTTAGTTAATCTAAAGTTAATTTTAAGCCAGCCCGTAATGCTATGCATAGTATAAGTGGCTTTGGCATGCTGCTCTTACCTGTATTTTTTTGTACCTCTGTATGTATGCTAAAATTACTAAAGATGACCTAATGTACAATGAACAGACAATTCTTGTACGTAGTGTGAAACTACGGACACATTGTGGTTTTCGGAAAATGAATAGTTACAAAGTTGCCTAAAACTTAGTTATTTTTAGGGCAATCTACTTCATGAAAATTTTTTAGCTTGTCACATTCAAACGGACAAGTGGAAAAGGCAGCCAAATAAACTTGGTAAAAACAAACTAAGGAATAAGACGAAAATAAAAACATTTAAAGAATTTGGTGTCCCGTAGATCGATCGCTAGCGGACTCAGTGCAGCGAGAAACATTAGGATGTGTTTCTTTAAGACACCTGCTGTCCCTGTTCACCCATTAGTGTAAAATGGGTGCCTGGGTGTTAGTGACTGGTATGGGTCGCATCCTGGGACAAAACTGACCTAATTTGCCTGAAATGAACAAGCGGCTTTCTGTATAGTAGTACGTCACCGATGTCAGGTAGGCCTGTATACCTTCTACATGTACTTGTAGAAATAAAGATATTATTATTATTATTATTATTATTATTATTATTATTAATATTATTATTATTATTATTATTTCGCATTCACTATGTCTTTAAAAAGAATAAAATCTTATATATATGTGTTTCCATTCATAAGTATAACCAGTCAGATAGACCTTCACCACACAAGTCATCTACTTCAGCTGATCAAACCGTAGAGGACGATCAAGTTATATATCATAACAGAAGATCTGTATATGCAAGTACAATTAAGTTGTTATTATTTAGTTATCACAGAATAATATGCTTGAAAAAACATTACTCTTGATTTTCCTGTGCACACATATGTTATGGTAATCTTAAGAAGATGAGTACCATTCTTAACGAGGTTCAAGTAAGTTGCAGTTCACTAGAGCTTATCAAATCGTCATCTAATCGAAGATCTTGACAAGTAAACGGCACCCTCCATCCATCTACCTTACGGATGTCTTGGAGTAAACATACCCACCAATAAATCCACCATAACACAAGTTAATACGAAATGCAAAGTTAGAAAAAATGCTCTCAGAGGTGTTGCTGGTTACAACCCTAACTATGGTGCTAATGTGAAAGCAGTGAGAATGATGTACATAACCTATATTATATCCCTAATTAATTATACTGCGCCCATGTTAATAATAGCTGAGGAAAATTCACTTTGGAGCCATTGCAATGCGAAACCTTCAGGATTATTCTTGGCTGTACTAAATCTACCTAGGATCTTTAAAATACAATAACAAGTTTATTATAAGAATGTTAAGAAATGAAGCAGAGACTACTACTACAAATCTTAATAAAAGTCTGGAAGTAAATACACATAGACGTAAATGGGTTGTTAAAACATGTAATTATAAAAAATATGATAACCTGAATGAACTATATCACGGTAGACAACAACAGTATTTCACCATATTTTGGAAGTTGTGTTCGTTTCATATCACAAATCATTTCCTATAAAAAATTAAATACATTGAATGATCCAAACAAGAGTCTCGTGGCAGGTCTGCAACTGATCTTGTTGCCACGTTCCTAGTTAAGAACAATAGGAAGTATGATGAGTTAGGTATAAGAAGTAACAACTTAGCATCAGTACTGCAAACGAAATTGTTTGCCATTCTAAAGGCACTAAAGTTACTTTTTCGCTGTGTTTGTCTCTGTGTTTGTCACTAAATGTAAATGTACAATTTTTATGGATTCCGTCACACTACAATTCTCTTTCATGATAAAGCTGATTAATTAGTTAAAGTATCCTGAAGGAAAATATAGAACATGTTATTGGAATGTTTGTCTAACATTAGAAATAATATTAGGAGATAAATATATAATGAAACAATGTCAGATGAATAAGTTAGAAGCCTCAGTAAATCCATCATTCACTATGATAACATGAAAGTAAGAAAGTACGTTCATGGAGCAACCTGCAATGTGAACAGACTGACTGAAGTAGCCAGGCTTAGGCGGAATTATAAGTGCTTCTGGGAGTCTGGCAGACATACAGAGGATGAATATGTAAAATATGAGGCCAGCGTAATGATCACTTTCCTTAACATATGTGCTTAATTGCTTATTTACTGAGGTAAATAGGGATATTATTATAGTTTATTTGATGCCAGGTAAAAGGACACATGCGCAGCTAATGCAACATTTTATTGTGGCAACTTTTCGCTCTCCAGGAACTTTGTCAAGCCGTTACAGACAACACAGGTTGAGGTAGGTTTGCCAGGACGGGTTATCGCTCGGATCTTCTTCCTGTGCTGACCCGGCAGTGCCTCCAGAAGGGGTGTAAGAGTTTGTACAAGTGATATACCGTTTACAGCCTTATGGCGGGGCACGGTGAGCATTCGTGTCAAGTGGAATACCGTTTACAACCCCTTGGAGGGGCCGCCCTATGACCAGGGAACGGTGAGTCTCTTCAGGTTACATGGAATACGGCCTACATCCCTTTGAAAAGGGGTAGCTCTATGACAAGGGCGCAGAGTAGTACCATTTACAGCCCTATGGCAGGAGCAGCCCTGTGACAAAGACAGCATTTTTCAGGTCAGGCGGAGTGCCGTTTATAACCTAATGGCGCCAGCAGCCTTATGACAAGGGCACTGAGTCTTCTTCAGCACAAGTAGTGCAGCAGTTAGCTACAATCGACGTCGACGCCGCTGGGATACAGCACGTCCTAGGTTCAACTGGTGTCTGGGACTGTGTTCTCACAGGTATATGATGTTTTCATCTCTCAAAAGCTCTCCTCCATTTGAGCCATTCCTGGGACTCGTACTGCTGCCCGAGTGCCAAGGACACTCAGGAGATTCTCTAGTAGTGTCACATACAGAGACACGGAGAGTATATATAAGTACAGAGATACAAAGCATATAATCGTGTAGATAATGATTATGGTAGTATTAGTGGTAGCAATAGTTATAACACTAGTAGTAGTAGTTGTAGTGCTTGTGGTAGTTGTAGTAGTAGTAGTTGCTGTAGTGCTTGAGGAAGTAGTAGTAGTAGTAGTAGTAGTAGTAGTTGTAGTACTTGAGGAAGTAGTAGTAGTAGTAGTAGTAGTAGTAGTAGTAGCAGTTGTAGTACTTGAGGAAGTAGTAGTATTAGTAGTAGTAGTAGTAGTTGTAGTACTTGAGGAAGTAGTAGTAGTAGTAGTAGTAGTAGCAGTAGTAGTAGTAGTAGTAGTAGTAGCAGCAGCTATGTGATGGCGGACTTTATTGTTTTGAAGATAGTTCTTGCTAAAGGTTCCGAGATGATGATCAATTATAATCTTAAAATGCTTCCTTGATATTACCCGTGATCACTGCTAACAATACTTCAAAATACCACTAACAATACTGATGAACATCACTAACAATACTGATGAACATCACTAACAATACTGATGAACATCACTAACAATACTGATGAACATCACTAACAATACTGATGAACATCACTAACAATACTGATGAACATCACTAACAATACAGATGAACATCACTAACAATACTGATGAACATCACTAACAATACTGATGAACATCACTAACAATACTGATGAACATCACTAACAATACTGATGAACATCACTAACAATACTGATGAACATCACTAACAATACTGATGAACATCACTAACAATACTGATGAACATCACTAACAATACTGATGAACATCACTAACAATACTGATGAACATCACTAACAATACTGATGAACATCACTAACAATACTGATGAACATCACTAACAATACTGATGAACATCACTAACAATACTGATGAACATCACTAACAATACTGATGAACATCACTAACAATACTGATGAACATCACTAACAATACTGATGAACATCACTAACAATACTGATGAACATCACTAACAATACTGATGAACATCACTAACAATACTGATGAACATCACTAACAATACTGATGAACATCACTAACAATACTGATGAACATCACTAACAATACTGATGAACATCACTAACAATACTGATGAACATCACTAACAATACTGATGAACATCACTAACAATACTGATGAACATCACTAACAATACTGATGAACATCACTAACAATACTGATGAACACCACTAACAATACTGATGAACATCACTAACAATTCTGATGAACATCACTAACAAGACTGATGAACATCACTAAAAATACTGATGAACATCACTAACAATAATGATGAACATCACTAACAATACTGATGAACATCACTAACAATACTGATGAACATCACTAACAATACTGATGAACATCACTAACAATACTGATGAACATCACTAACAATACTGATGAACACCACTAACAATACTGATGAACACCACTAACAATACTGATGAACACCACTAACAATACTGATGAACATCACTAACAATACTGATGAACACCACTAACAATACTGATGAACACCACTAACAATACTGATGAACACCACTAACAATACTGATGAACACCACTAACAATACTGATGAACACCACTAACAATACAGATGAACACCACTAACAATATGCCTGAACTTCACTAAAAACTGCTGACAAAAATACTTCTAAAGATCACTAACTAAAGAACACCACAAAATTAACTCGGAATTCCACTAAGCACTTCCCACAGGGCGACTTTAAGTGCTCCCTGTGGTCAATAAGCACTTCCCACAGGGCGACTTTAAGTGCTCCCTGTGGTCAATAAGTACGTCCCACAGGGCGTCTTTAAGCGCTCCCTGTGGTCAATAAGCACTTCCCACAGGGCGACTTTAAGTGCTCCCTGTGGTCAATAAGCACTTCCCACAGGGCGACTTTAAGTGCTCCCTGTGGTCAATAAGCACTTCCCACAGGGCGACTTTAAGCGCTCCCTGTGGTCAATAAGCACTTCCCACAGGGCGACTTTAAGCGCTCCCTGTGGTCAATAAGCACTTCCCACAGGGCGACTTTAAGCGCTCCCTGTGGTCAATAAGCACTTCCCACAGGGCGACTTTAAGCGCTCCCTGTGGTCAATAAGCACTTCCCACAGGGCAACTTTAAGCGCTCCCTGTGGTCAATAAGCACTTCCCACAGGGCGACTTTAAGCGCTCCCTGTGGTCAATAAGCACTTCCCACAGGGCGACTTTAAGTGCTACCTGTGGTCAATAAGCACTTCCCACAGGGCGTCTTTAAGTGCTCCCTGTGGTCAATAAGCACTTCCCACAGGGCGTCTTTAAGTGCTCCCTGTGGTCAATAAGCACTTCCCACAGGGCGCCTTTAAGCGCTCCCTGTGGTCAATAAGCACTTCCCACAGGGCGACTTTAAGTGCTCCCTGTGGTCAATAAGCACTTCCCACAGGGCGTCTTTAAGTGCTCCCTGTGGTCAATAAGCACTTCCCACAGGGCGTCTTTAAGTGCTCCCTGTGGTCAATAAGCACTTCCCACAGGGCGTCTTTAAGTGCTCCCTGTGGTCAATAAGCACTTCCCACAGGGCGACTTTAAGCGCTCCCTGTGGTCGCTAAGCACTTCCCACAGGGCGTCTTTAAGCGCTCCCTGTGGTCGCTAAGCACTTCCCACAGGGCGTCTTTAAGCGCTCCCTGTGGTCGCTAAGCACTTCCCACAGGGCGTCTTTAAGCACTCCCTGTGGTCAATAAGCACTTCCCACAGGGCGACTTTAAGCGCTCCCTGTGGTCAATAAGCACTTCCCACAGGGCGACTTTAAGCGCTCCCTGTGGTCAATAAGCACTTCCCACAGGGCGACTTTAAGTGCTCTCTGTGGTCAATAAGCACTTCCCACAGGGCGTCTTTAAGTGCTCCCTGTGGTCAATAAGCACTTCCCACAGGGCGTCTTTAAGTGCTCCCTGTGGTCAATAAGCACTTCCCACAGGGCGTCTTTAAGTGCTCCCTGTGGTCAATAAACACTTCCCACAGGGCGTCTTTAAGTGCTCCCTGTGGTCAATAAGCACTTCCCACAGGGCGACTTTAAGTGCTCCCTGTGGTCAATAAGCACTTCCCACAGGGCGTCTTTATGTGCTCCCTGTGGTCAATAAGCACTTCCCACAGGGCGTCTTTAAGTGCTCCCTGTGGTCAATAAGCACTTCCCACAGGGCGTCTTTAAGTGCTCCCTGTGGTCAATAAGCACTTCCCACAGGGCGTCTTTAAGTGCTCCCTGTGGTCAATAAGCACTTCCCACAGGGCGTCTTTAAGTGCTCCCTGTGGTCAATAAGCACTTCCCACAGGGCGTCCTTAAGTGCTCCCTGTGGTCAATAAACACTTCCCACAGGGCGTCTTTAAGTGCTCCCAATGGTCAATAAGCACTTCCCACAGGGCGTCTTTAAGTGCTCCCTGTGGTCAATAAGCACTTCCCACAGGGCGTCTTTAAGTGCTCCCTGTGGTCAATAAGCACTTCCAACAGGGCGTTTTTAAGTGCTCCCTATGGTCAATAAGCACTTCCCACAGGGCGTCTTTAAGTGCTCCCTGTGGTCAATAAGCACTTCCCACAGGGCGTCTTTAAGTGCTCCCTGTGGTCAATAAGCACTTCCCACAGGGCGTCTTTAAGTGCTCCCTGTGGTCAATAAGCACTTCCCACAGGGCGTCTTTAAGTGCTCCCTATGGTCAATAAGCGCTTCCCACAGGGCGTCTTTAAGTGCTCCCTATGGTCAATAAGCACTTCCCACAGGGCGTCTTTAAGCACTCCCTGTGGTCAATAAGCACTTCCCACAGGCGTCTTTAAGCGCTCCCTGTGGTCAATAAGTACGTCCCACAGGGCGTCTTTAAGCGCTCCCTGTGGTCAATAAGTACGTCCCACAGGCGTCTTTAAGCGCTCCCTGTGGTCAATAAGCACTTCCCACAGGCGTCTTTAAGCGCTCCCTGTGGTCAATAAGTACGTCCCACAGGGCGTCTTTAAGCGCTCCCTGTGGTCAATAAGTACGTCCCACAGGGCGTCTTTAAGCGCTCCCTGTGGTCAATAAGTACGTCCCACAGGGCGTCTTTAAGCGCTCCCTGTGGTCAATAAGTACGTCCCACAGGGCGTCTTTAAGCGCTCCCTGTGGTCAATAAGCACTTCCCACAGGGCGTCTTTAAGCGCTCCCTGTGGTCGCTAAGCACGTCCCACAGGGCGTCTTTAAGCGCTCCCTGTGGTCAATAAGCACTTCCCACAGGGCGTCTTTAAGCGCTCCCTGTGGTCAATAAGTACGTCCCACAGGGCGTCTTTAAGCGCTCCCTGTGGTCAATAAGTACGTCCCACAGGGCGTCTTTAAGCGCTCCCTGTGGTCAATAAGCACTTCCCACAGGCGTCTTTAAGCGCTCCCTGTGGTCAATAAGTACTTCCCACAGGCGTCTTTAAGCACTCCCTGTGGTCAATAAGTACGTCCCACAGGCGTCTTTAAGCGCTCCCTGTGGTCAATAAGTACGTCCCACAGGCGTCTTTAAGCGCTCCCTGTGGTCAATAAGTACGTCCCTCAGGCGTCTTTAAGCACTCCCTGTGGTCAATAAGTACGTCCCACAGGGCGTCTTTAAGCACTCCCTGTGGTCAATAAGTACGTCCCACAGGGCGTCTTTAAGCGCTCCCTGTGGTCAATAAGTACGTCCCACAGGGCGTCTTTAAGCGCTCCCTGTGGTCAATAAGTACGTCCCACAGGGCGTCTTTAAGCGCTCCCTGTGGTCAATAAGTACGTCCCACAGGGCGTCTTTAAGCGCTCTCTGTGGTCAAAAAGTACGTCCCACAGGGCGTCTTTAAGCGCTCCCTGTGGTCAATAAGTACGTCCCACAGGGCGTCTTTAAGCACTCCCTGTGGTCAATAAGTACGTCCCACAGGGCGTCTTTAAGCGCTCCCTGTGGTCAATAAGTACGTCCCACAGGGCGTCTTTAAGCGCTCCCTGTGGTCAATAAGTACGTCCCACAGGGCGTCTTTAAGCGCTCCCTGTGTTCAATAAGCACTTCCCACAGGCGGCATTAAGCGCTCCCTGTGGTCAATAAGTACGTCCCACAGGGCGTCTTTAAGCGCTCCCTGTGGTCAATAAGTACGTCCCACAGGGCGTCTTTAAGCGCTCCCTGTGGTCAATAAGTACGTCCCACAGGCGTCTTTAAGCACTCCCTGTGGTCAATAAGTACGTCCCACAGGGCGTCTTTAAGCGCTCCCTGTGGTCAATAAGCACTTCCCACAGGCGTCTTTAAGCACTCCCTGTGGTCAATAAGTACGTCCCACAGGGCGTCTTTAAGCGCTCCCTGTGGTCAATAAGCACTTCCCACAGGCGTCTTTAAGCACTCCCTGTGGTCAATAAGTACGTCCCACAGGGCGTCTTTAAGCGCTCCCTGTGGTCAATAAGCACTTCCCACAGGCGTCTTTAAGCACTCCCTGTGGTCAATAAGCACTTCCCACATGCGTCTTTAAGCGCTCCCTGTGGTCAATAAGTACTTCCCACAGGGCGTCTTTAAGACAGCAAGAATCAAACATTCTGGTTTGCTTCATGGAGGAAGTGGCAAGGAAGCAAAAGTACTAGGTCAGCTTTTCCTTTATGTTCGAGGGGCATTGGAGTGGTGTAGGATGCTGTGAGGTCAGATTACTTTTAACTCTACCGAGAGTTACACTGATGCCAGGATAACCAACAAAGAACACTGATGCATGCATTAGTGTGAACAAAGTGTCTCACAAAACACAATAAACACTTACAGAGAAGTGTGATCAGCTTCTTTAGTGATAAGATTGTGAACAATAAAGACAAATCTTGTGGAACATAGTGTACCAGTGTGCGTATTCCTAGACTATGGAAGACGTGGACATCCAAGGACACTTCAGCTTCTATCAAGTCACCGATACCTGT
Source organism: Cherax quadricarinatus (assembly GCF_038502225.1). NCBI lineage: Eukaryota > Metazoa > Arthropoda > Malacostraca > Decapoda > Parastacidae > Cherax > Cherax quadricarinatus. The sequence continues at coordinate 25,333,156 of NC_091354.1, forward strand.
CGAAGGTGTAAAGAACACCATAGCTCACACTACGAGAGCAAGGTGGGTTACTTATGTCTTGTAGTATGGGGGACTGCACAGTTCTTGTGTCGCAAGGAGTTTGTAATCGATCTATAGTCGGCAGTGAGGTGCGGACTTTTGAGTCCACACAAGTACGTATGTCAGCCATCAGTGAATGAAATATGCTGACGTAACACCCCCTAGGGGTAATTTATTATTAACATAATATGATCTTTTACAGCCCATTGTGAAGTGACTGACAGCTTCTCAAGACCTCGTCTGCAGGGGCGGCTGCACAGGCGATGAGCTGTCTTTCTAAGCTAAGTTTTCCCTATATTTAAACTATAACCTTAGCTGGTAAACCATTTCTCAACAGCATACGCAAATTTTCGTTTGCCTTATTCGGCAAGAAGAGCATTGCTATTTAAGCCAAAATCGCATGTTTTACCAATTCGGGATGGTCGTCTAGTGGACAGAGGGATGCATACTTTGTTTAGTTCAGACAAGGCTGGGCATGGAAACGCAGGATCGAGTCCTGGCCAAGCCGCAGGTCAGTTAATAATTCAAAGTTACTTGTTTCGTAGTTTCACTGATATGAAGAGTGTTCGTGGAGGCTGATACACCAAACAGGATGGAGATGAAATTAGTGTCTGAGGCTCCACGACCACTAATGTCCTCGCACCAGGTGAGACACCCTAGGTACTGCTGAGCGCCTGGTGTTTAAGGATAGTGGTCCAGTTTATATAGACATGCGTACTTTGTTTAGTTCAGACAGGGCTGGGCATGGGAATGCAGGATCGAGTCCTAGCCATGCCACAGCTCTGTTAATAAGATAAGATTTCGTTCGGATTTTTAACCCCGGAGGGTTAGCCACCCAGGATAACTCAAGAAAGTCAGTGCGTCATCGAGGACTGTCTAACTTATTTCCATTGGGGTCCTTAATCTTGTCCCCCAGGATGCGACCCACACCAGTCGACTAACACCCAGGTACCTATTTGCTGCTAGGTGAACAGGACAACAGGTGTAAGGAAACGTGTCGAAATGTCTCCACCCGCCGGGAATCGAACCCGGGCCCTCCGTGTGTGAAGCTGGAGCTTTAGCCACCAATGATATATATATATATATATATATATATATATATATATATATATATATATATATATATATATATATATATATATTTATATATATGTGTGTGGGTGTGTGTGTGTGTTTGTGTGTGTGTATGTCTGTATGTGTGTGTATGTCTGTGTATATGTGTGTATGTCTGTGTGTGTGTGTATGTGTGTGTATGTGTGTGTATGTGTGTGTATGTCTGTGTATGTGTGTGTGTGTGTATGTGTGTGTGTGTGTGTGTGTTGGTTGCAGGGGTCGAGACTCAGCTCCTGGCCCTGCCTCTTCACTGACCGCTACTGGGTCCTCCCTCTCCCTGCTCCATGAGCTTTGTGATAACTCTTCTTAAGACTATGTATGGCTCCTGCCTCCACTACATCCTGTCTCTGTCCACCTTATCTATTCCACGCAGTATTTAGTATGTCGTTATCATGTCACCCCTGACCCTCCTGTCCTCCAGTGTCGTCAGACCGATGGCCCTTAACTTATCTTCGTAGGACATTCCCGTTAGCTCTGGAACTAGCTTTGTTGCAAACCTTTGCACTTTCTCTAATTTTGACATGCTTGACCAGGTGTGGGGTTCCAAACTGGTGTTGCGTACTCCAGTATGGGCCTGATGTACACAATGTACAGAGTCTTGAACGATTCCTTACTGAGGTATCGGAACGCTATTCTCAGGTTTGCCAGGCGCCCATATGCCGCAGCAGTTATTTGAGTAATGTGGGCTTCCGGAGGCGTGCTCGGTGTTATACTCACCCAAAGTTCTTTCACCTTGAGCGAGGGTTGCAGTCTTTGGCCTCCTAGCCTATATTCTGTCTGCGGTTTTCTTTGCCCTTCCCGATCTTCATGACTTTTCATTTGGCAGGGTTAAATTCTAGGAGCCAGTTGCTGGATTACGCGTCCAGCTTGTCCAGGTCTCTTTGTAGACTTGTCTGGTCCGCATCTGATTAAATTCTCCTCATCAACTTCACATCATCTGCAAATAAGGACACTTCTGAGTCTATCCCTTCTGTCATGTCATTCACATATACGATGAATAGCACCGGTCCTAGGACTGACCCCTGTGGGACCCCTTTCATCACAGGCGTCCACTGTGATACCTCATCACGGACCATGACTCGCTGTTGCCTCCCTATCAGGTATTCTCTGATACATTGCAGTGCCTATCGTGTTATAAGTGCCGACCCTCTAGCTTCTGCACTAATCTCTTGTGAGGAACTGTATGGAAGGCCTTCTTACAGTCCAAGAAAATGTAATTGACCCACCCCTTCCTCTCATGTCTTACTTCAGTTACCTTGTCATAAAACTCCAGTAGGCTTGTGACACAGGATTTGCCTTCCATGAATCCGTGCTGGTTATCGTTTATAACCTTATTCCGCTCCAGGTGTTCCACCACTCTCCTCCTGATAATCTTCTCCATGACTTTGCATACTATACACGTCAGTGACACTGGTTTATAGTTTAGTGCTCCGTTTCTGTCTCCTTTCTTAAAGATGGGGATCACATTTGCCGTCTTCCATACCTCAGGTAGTTGACCAGTTTCAAGGGATGTGTTGAAGATTGTGGTAAGTGGCACACACTGTCTCTGCTCCCTCTAAGGACCCACAGAGAGGTCCCTTCTGTGTGTGTGTGTGTGTGTGTGTGTGTGTGTGTGTGTGTGTGTGTGTGTGTGTGTGTGTGTGTGTGTGTGTGTGTGTGTGTGTGTGTGTGTGTGTGTGTGTGTGTGTGTGTGTGTGTGTGTGTGTGTGTGTGTGTGTGTGTTTGTGCGTATGTATTTGTGTCTATACGTATGTGTGATTACATATACATTTATACTGGCTATAACTATTATTTCAATCCCATCATTTAATTACAGTGACATATTTGCTGGTGACAGCATGTATCACTATTTAGTGAAATAGTCGTCAATCATTATCATATATTCATTTATGTGGTGACAGTTATTAATACTTATTTAAATTATTCCCTGTCATTACCGTATTTGGTCAGTAAATTATCATTCATCCCTCATCTCTCTGCTACATTCCTGAAATTATGTGAGTAATTATAACCCTTTACATCTTTCTTTCCAAACCTAAATTGTTGGCATTATTTTATTTAATTTATTCTCTTTACAGTTCCCTTTTCCATTCCTGTTAAGGACTGGTTGCGAAGCCTATTAGAGTATCCCAGAGCAAGACACCATAAATGAACTTTTGGTTGTGAATATTGTTCTAAGGTGTTCTTGGAGAATTGCTGTTGGACGCCTCTGTTCAAGAGAGGCTATCTGTTATGACTTATGGACATCAATGTCTCCTAATTTAACTGCAATTGCAGCTGGAGCCCTCAGTCTGTTTTCTAAATTGAGGCTGGGTACTTTTGTGAAGTTGTTTAGGGTTGACATATAACGATGCACATCTTAGGAAATATGTTAGCCTTGGTAAGCTCAAGCACTTTATACGTAGGTACAGTACATCGTTTGATGTAGAGTACATCGTTAGATTATAAATTCGTTGTTCTGTCCTACTCAAATCGCCCGGGTGTTCTCGAGAATTGCGTCAATGGCATCAATTCCTAAAAATGTTCTAAGCATGACGCTATTTATTGGGGTAATGGTTTACGCACCTGGTAGAATGTCATTGCATCGACCACTTACATTTAGCTGGATTATAGACGAGAACCATGGACTGTGCCTTTGTTATCACTTGGGTAAGATTTGCTAGAAGGGGCTCTTAGGTGCTGATAGTGTGTCATTAATCTTAATTTGAAAAATGCAAGGCAGTGATATTACAGATAATTGATTAAATTAATGTAAGGTATGACTACCTTTTGCTTTTATAAACATTGCTACATGCTTTGCCATATAATTGACAAATGTTGAACACATTTTAGCAAGTTCTTCGTAGTGGTACCAGGTCCTAAAAACAGTAGCAATTAGCTTCTCCACAGTTGAACAGTCTAGTTTCCCGATCCTGCGTTTGGTTTTTGCCTAAAGATTCTCAGTTGGGATGAGGTCAGGAGAGTTTCCAGGGCAATTTAGAATGTTTATTTCTCTTCGAAGAATGTCAGCATTTTTCTGGCATTGTGGCATGGAACAAGATCCTGCTTGAAAATGCCTTGTTCATCAAAAAGTTTCTATCCACAATGGAAAGCAAATGAGTTTCCAGGATCGCCTTGTATTTGCATTGTTTAAATTCCCTCAACAATGATAAACCGTTCGGGGTGTTTAGCAGTAAAACCATCGCAAAACATCTTAGGTAGGTGTTTTACAGCTCAGTGAATGTGTCCATTCTGAAGAGGTTCCCCTTTGCTGCGTCTCACTACCACTGATCTGTACCCATGTTCTTCAAACTGTGTCTCATCTTGAAAATATAACTTTTCATCATTCATCTGTCATCCATTCCTTATGACTGAATCCCACTACAACCGATTTTACTTGGTAGCAACAGGAGCTTACAACCAACAGTCGAAGAATCAACAGTTACACCAGCTGAAGCCAAAATCCCTCTGTAGATCTTTGCTTCTTTTTTCCTTTTTTGGATCCTTCACACTATTTTTTTATGATAACCTTGTAATCATGACTTGTTGCTTTCGTTTTCTTCTTCGATGCTGCCTCCACAATCAGCCGTGTCGTCAGTTGAGAATTTGGTGAAACCACATTCACTCACGGAACAGGCTTGCAGGATGAGCCTTATAGAACAACAGCTGTTGTAGCACTGATGAGAGTCAAAGGGTAACACTGCAACCAGAAGACAACAGCAAACTCTTATGAAAAGAATAAACCCCATTAATTAAGTCGGAGACTAAAACATATGAGATAATTACAAAATTTACTCCCGTCCCAGTTAGAAACTACAGAGACGCCAGACTTAACGCCATAGAAGAAAACATACAATACCAAAGAATCCTCGAGTCACCACTCATCTGTACATCTAACAACTTCAACCAGAATAACGGCTTCTATAACATAGTTGAACCCATTGCCAAAAAACTTCATCTTTATCCTGCGTAACTACATACACACCCGCCCATCCCACGGGGAGTCCTTATCAGATCCAACCTACCAAGCATTGTCGGTGGTCCCTTACAGGTCCGTCTCAAATCTAATCTACCCAACATTCTCCACCTGACTCTCTACCCAATAAATGTACTATTCACGCAGGTAGATATGTTTGTGACTCGGAAAAGCCCACTGTGTGGGCGAAACGTTGTCAATAAAGGATCGCAATATACTGCATTTGTGTTTATATTTCTAACTGGGACTCTCTTGTTGTACATAAATGGTATAATACTGACAGGATGAAGAATTAGTCATGTGCAATGTCTAGGTATCTTTAATTGTTTTAGGAAGTCACATGAGCAAACACTATCACACATTTATTGGAAAACGTTTCGGTCCTCAAACCTTGATCATGGTTCATGACAAATCAATCAAATAAAAAGAACACTTGAATAATTTCGCGAAATCGCTTGGAATTTCACTATTTTTTCACAGTGATTATTCTGCATATTGTGATATCACCTGTTTTCTATGGTGACGTGTACCTTGCTGAGTCATGACGTGTACCTTGCTGAGTGATGACGTGTACCATGTTCAGTGATGACGTGTACCATGTTCAGTGATGACATGTGCTTTGCTCTGTGAAGACTTGTCTAATGTGCTATCTGGGAATCTGAACCAAGGAGGAGCTGAGGGTGGCTAAGCTCGAGATGCAGGCACTGACTGAGGAAAAGAAGAGAATTTGTAGTCATCCTCCTCTTGTGAATCCTCACGAGTGGTGTTTCATAGGGGTCAGTGCTGGGCCCTTTGTTGTTCACAATTTATATGAAAGACATTGATAAGGGAATAAATAGCGGCATAAGCAAATTTGCTGATGACACCAAATTAGGTCGCATAATTCATTCTAATGAGGACATTAGAGCACTCCAGACTGATACTGTGGTCGGAGAAGTGGCAGATGCAGTTTATTGAAGACAAATTCAAAGTTCTAAACATTGGACAAGAAAAATAACCATTCCTCTATTATATTAGTTCAATCCCTGGACTCACTGCCTCTTAAGTCAACCGCCTAACTCCTTCTTTTTTTCCACGATACTCGATCACTGTCTCTCCCATCAGCTTCCCATATCACTGCTGCCTCACGTTCAATCAACTTCCCAGTTCACTGCTGCCTCACGTTCAATCAACTTCCCAGTTCACTGCTGCCTCACGTTCAATCAACTTCCCAGTTCACTGATGCCTCACGTTCAAACAGCTTCCCAGTTCACTGCTGCCTCACGTTCAATCAGTTTCCCAGTTCACTGCTGCCTCAGGTTCAATCAGCTTCCCAGTTCACTGCTGCCTCACATTCAATCAGCTTCTCAGTTCACTGCTGCCTCAGGTTCAATCAACTTCCCAGTTCACTGCTGTCTCACGTCCAATCAGCTTCCCAGTTCACTGTTGCCTCACGTTCAATCAGCTTCCCAGTTCACTGCTGCCTCACGTTCAATCAGCTTCCCATTTGTTAAGCGGTGTGCTAGAGTAAAATTTATATAAGAAATAACGCTCCATAAGTCATTTTCCAGATTTGTACTGAATCCGAACGCGTATTATTTCCGGCCAGTCAGGCAGTAGCCAGGAGACAGGGGCAGCTGAGAGTGTTCAGTCGGGTACCAGACGGCTGGTCACGGAGTGAAGTTATCACGTTTGGGCGGTAATTTGAGTAGGTAATTTTGGTAAGTATTTAAGTGTATACTATAGGTGATTAAGTGTTCTCATGTTTATTTTTAAAGCGATAGTATGCAGGGGCTTGTGTTTTGGAGAGTATGTAACTTTTCCACTGTAGGCTATGTAGCCTGCAGAAAGCGGGGGGGGGGGGAGCCTGCCTGTTCATAAATGTTCATTTATTTGGTTTAACTCATTAGTAGCAGTGTGCTAGTGAGCTAATGTGAACTGGAGTGTGATAGTTTTTGAAGCAGAGTGTACGTTGTATGTAAGTTATTAATATTAATATATAGATATATTTTTGTATAGGCGAGTTTTTGTGTCCTTCCATATACAACGTTATTTATTTATTTGCACTCATGTTTAATTTGTACGAGTACATGCTGGCCCAAGGTTTGCTGTGTTTTGAGAGTTATTTAATAACACCGAGACAGCAGTGTGAGCAGCCTTTAGGGGCCAGCAACATTTTATTTAAGTTACGACAAAAAAGTCGTAACACAGTTTACTGCTGTCTCACGTTCAATCAGCTTCCCAGTTCACTGCTGTCTCACGTTCAATCAGCTTCCCAGTTCACTGCTGTCTCACGTTCAATCAGCTTCCCAGTTCACTGCTGCCTCACGTTCAATCAGCTTCCCAGTTCACTGCTGTCTCACGTTCAATCAGCTTCCCAGTTCACTGCTGCCTCACGTTCAATCAGCTTCCCAGTTCACTGCTGTCTCACGTTCAATCAGCTTCCCAGTTCACTGCTGCCTCACGTTCAATCAGCTTCCCAGTTCACTGCTGTCTCACGTTCAATCAGCTTCCCAGTTCACTGCTGCCTCACGTTCAATCAGCTTCCCAGTTCACTGCTGTCTCACGTTCAATCAGCTTCCCAGTTCACTGCTGCCTCACGTTCAATCAGCTTCCCAGTTAACTGCTGTCTCATGTTCAATCAGCTTCTCAGTTAACTGCTGTCTCACGATCAATCAGCTTCCCAGTTCACTGCTGCCTCACGTTCAGTCAGCTTCCCAGTTCACTGCTGTCTCACGTTCAATCAGCTTCCCAGTTCCCTGCTGCCTCACGTTCAATCAACATCCCAGTTCATTGCTGCCTCACGTTCAATCAGCCTCCCAGTTCACCACTGACTCACGTTCAATCAGCCTCCCAGTTCACTGCTGCCTCACGTTCAATCAGCGCCCCAAGTTCACTGCTGCCTCACGTATAATCAGCATCCCAGTTCACTGCTGCCTCACGTATAATCAGCCTCCCAGTTCACCGCTGCCTCACGTTCAATCAGCCTCCCAGTTTACTGCTGCCTCTCGTTCAATCAGCCTCCCAGTTCACTGTTGCCTCACGTTCAATCAGCCTCCCAGTTCACTTCTGCCTCACGTTCAATCAGCCTCCCAGTTCCCTGCTGCCTCACGTTCAATCAGCCTCCCAGTTCACTGCTGCCTCACATTCAATCAGTCTCCCAGTTCCATGCTGCCTCACGTTCAATCAGCCTCTCACTTCCCTGCTGCCTCACGTTCAATCAACCTCCCAGTTCACTGCTGCCTCACGTTCAATCAGCCTCCCAGTTCACTGCTGCCTCACGTATAATCAGCCTCCCAGTTCACCGCTGCCTCACGTTCAATCAGCTTCCCAGTTCACTGCTGCCTCACGTTCAATCAGCCCCCCAGTTCACTGCTGCCTCACGTATAATCAGCATCCCAGTTCACTGCTGCCTCACGTATAATCAGCCTCCCAGTTCACCGCTGCCTCACGTTCAATCAGCCTCCTAGTTCACTTCTGCCTCACGTTCAATCAGCCTCCAAGTTCACTGCTGCCTCACGTTCAATCAGCCTTCCAGTTCACTGCTGCCTCACGTTCAATCAGCCTCCCAGTTCACTGCTGCCTCACGTTCAATCAGCCTCCCAGTTCCCTGCTGCCTCACGTTCAATCAGCTTCCCAGTTCTCTGCTGCCTCACGTTCAATCAGCCTCCCAGTTCACTGCTGCCTCACGTATAATCAGCCTCCCAGTTCACCGCTGCCTCACGTTCAATCAGCCTCCCAGTTCACTGCTGCCTCACGTATAATCAGCCTCCCAGTTCACCGCTGCCTTACTTTCAATCACCTTCCCAGTTCACTGCTGCCTCACTTTCAATCAGCTTCCCAGTTCACTGCTGCCTCACTTTCAATCAGCTTTCACTGCTGCCTCACGATCAGCTTCCCAGTTCACTTCTGCCGCACGTTCAGTCAGCCTCCCAGTTCACTGCTGCCTCACGTATAATCAGCCTCCCAGTTCACTGCTGTCTCAAGTTCAGTCAACTTCCTAGTTCACTGCTGTCTCACGTTCAATCAGCTTCCCAGTTCACTGCTGCCTCACGTTCAATCAGCTTCCCAGTTCACTGCTGCCTCATGATCAATCAGCTTCCCAGTTCACTGCTGCCTAACGATCAATCAGCTTCCCAGTTCACTGCTGCCTCACGTTCAGTCAGCTTCCCAGTTCACTGCTGTCTCACGTTCAATCAGCTTCCCAGTTCACTGCTGCCTCACGTTCAATCAGCTTCCCAGTTCACTGCTACCTCATGATCAATCAGCTTCCCAGTTCACTGCTAACTCACGATCAATCAGCTTCCCAGTTCACTGCTGCCTAACGATCAATCAGCTTCCCAGTTCACTGCTGCCTCTCGTTCAATCAGCTTCGCAGTTCACTGCTGCCTCACTTTCAGTCAGCTTCCCTGTTCACTGCTGCCTGACTTTCAGTCAGCTTCCCAGTTCACTGCTGCCTCACTTTCAATCAGCTTCCCAGTTCACTGCTGCCTCACTTTCAATCAGCTTCCAAGTTCACTGCTGCCTCACTTTCAATCAGCTTCCCAGTTCACTGCTGCCTCACTTTCAATCAGCTTCCCTGTTCACTGCTGCATCACTTTCAATCAGCTTCCCAGTTCACTGCTGCCTCACTTTCAATCAGCTTTCACTGCTGCCACACGATTAATCAGCTTCGCAGTTCCCTGCTGCCTCACGTTCAATCAGCCTCCCAGTTCAGTGCTGCCTCACGTATAATCAGCCTCCCAGTTCACTGCTGCCTTACGTTCAATCAGCCTCCCAGTTCACTGCTGCCTCCCAGTTCACCGCTGCCTCACGTTCAGCCTCCCAGTTCACTGCTGCCTCACGTTCAATCAGCCTCCCAGTTCACTTCTGCCTCACGTTCTATCAGCTTCCCAGTTCACTGCTGCCTCACGTTCAATCAGCTTCCCAGTTCACTGCTGTCTCACGTTCAATCAGCTTCCCAGTTCACTGCTGCCTCACGTTCAATCAGCTTCCCAGTTCACTGCTATCTCACGTTCAATCAGCTTCCAAGTTCACTGCTGTCTCACGTTCAATCAGCTTCCCAGTTCACTGCTGCCTCACGTTCAATCAGCTTCCCAGTTCACTGCTGCCTCATGTTCAATCAGCTTCCCAGTTCACTGCTGTCTCACGTTCAATCAGCTTCCCAGTTCACTGCTGCCTCACGTTCAATCAGCTTCCCAGTTCACTGCTGCCTCACGTTCAATCAGCTTCCCAGTTCACTGCTGCCTCATGTTCAATCAGCTTTCCAGTTCACTGTTGTCTCACGTTCAATCAGCTTCCCAGTTCACTGCTGCCTCACGTTCAATCAGCTTCCCAGTTCACTGCTGTCTCACGTTCAATCAGCTTCCCAGTTCACTGCTGCCTCACGTTCAATCAGCTTCCCAGTTCACTGCTGTCTCACGTTCAATCAGCTTCCCTGTTTACTGCTGCCTCACGTTCAATCAGCTTCCCAGCTCACTGCTGCCTCACGTTCAATCAGCTTCCCAGTTCACTGCTGCCTCACGTTCAATCAGCTTCCCAGTTCACTGCTGTCTCACGTTCAATCAGCTTCCCAGTTCACTGCTGCCTCTCGTTCAATCAGCTTCCCAGTTCACTGCTGTCTCACGTTCAATCAGCTTTCCAGTTCACTGCTGTCTCACGTTCAATCAGCTTCCCAGTTCACTGCTGCCTCATTATCAATCAGCTTCCCAGTTCACTGCTAACTCACGATCAATCAGCTTCCCAGTTCACTGCTGCCTCACGATCAATCAGCTTCCCAGTTCACTGCTGCCTCTCGTTCAGTCAGCTTCCCAGTTCACTGCTGCCTCACTTTCAGTCAGCTTCCCTGTTCACTGCTGCCTGACTTTCAGTCAGCTTCCCAGTTCACTGCTGCCTCACTTTCAATCAGCTTCCCATTTCACTGCTGCCTCATTTTCAATCAGCTTCCCAGTTCACTGCTGCCTCACTTTCAATCAGCTTCCCAGTTCACTGCTGCCTCACTTTCAATCAGCTTCCCTGTTCACTGCTGCCTCACTTTCAATCAGCTTCCCAGTTCACTGCTGCCTCACTTTCAATCAGCTTCCCTGTTCACTGCTGCCTCACTTTCAATTACCTTCCCAGTTCACTGCTGCCTCACTTTCAATCAGCTTTCACTGCTGCCTCACGATCAATCAGCTTCCCAGTTCCCTGCTGCCTCACGTTCAATCAGCCTCCCTTTTCAGTGCTGCCTCACGTATAATCAGCTTTCCAGTTCACTGCTGCCTTACGTTCAATCAGCCTCCCAGTTCACTGGTGCCTCCCAGTTCACTGCTGCCTAACGTTCAATCAGCCTCCCAGTTCACTTCTGCCTCACGTTCAATCAGCCTCCCAGTTCCCTGCTGCCTCACGTTCAATCAGCCTCCCAGTTCACTGCTGCCTCACTTTCAATCAGCCTCCCAGTTCCATGCTGCCTCACGTTCAATCAGCCTCTCAGTTCCCTGCTGCCTCACGTTCAATCAACATCCCAGTTCACTGCTGCCTCACGTTCAATCAGCCTCCCAATTCACCACTGCCTCACGTTCAATCAGCCTCCCAGTTCACTGCTGCCTCACGTTCAATCAGCGCCCCAAGTTCACTGCTGCCTCACGTATAATCAGCATCCCAGTTCACTGCTGCCTCACGTATAATCAGCCTCCCAGTTCACCGCTGCCTCACGTTCAATCAGCCTCCCAGTTTACTGCTGCCTCACGTTCAATCAGACTCCCAGTTCACTGTTGCCTCACGTTCAATCAGCCTCCCAGTTCACTGCTGCCTCACATTCAATCAGTCTCCCAGTTCCATGCTGCCTAACGTTCAATCAGCCTTTCAGTTCCCTGCTGCCTCACGTTCAATCAACCTCCCAGTTCACTGCTGCCTCACGTTCAATCAGCCTCCCAGTTCACTGCTGCCTCACGTATAATCAGCCTCCCAGTTCACCGCTGCCTCACGTTCAATCAGCTTCCCAGTTCACTGCTGCCTCACGTTCAATCAGCCTCCCAGTTCACTGCTGCCTCACGTATAATCAGCATCCCAGTTCACTGCTGCCTCACGTATAATCAGCCTCCCAGTTCACCGCTGCCTCACGTTCAGTCAGCCTCCCAGTTCACTGCTGCCTCACGTTCAATCAGCCTCCCAGTTCACTGCTGCTTCACGTATAATCAGGCTCCCAGTTCACCGCTGCCTTACTTTCAATCAGCTTCCCAGTTCACTGCTGCCTCACTTTCAATCAGCTTCCCAGTTCACTGCTGCCTCACTTTCAATCAGCTTTCACTGCTGCCTCACGATCAGCTTCCCAGTTCACTTCTGCCTCACGTTCAGTCAGCCTCCCAGTTCACTGCTGCCTCACGTATAATGAGCCTCCCAGTTCACTGCTGCCTTACGTTCAATCGGCCTCCCAGTTCACTGCTGCCTCACAGTTCACCGCTGCCTCTCGTTCAATCAGCCTCATAGTTCACTGCTGCCTCACGTTCAGTCAGCCTCCCAGTTCACTGCTGCCTCACTTTCAATCAGCCTCCCAGTTCACTTCTGCCTCACGTTCAATCAGCCTCCCAGTTCACTGCTGCCTCACGTTCAGTCAGCCTCCCAGTTCACTGCTGCCTTACGTTCAATCGGCCTCCCAGTTCACTGCTGCCTCACGTATAATCAGCCTCCCAGTTCACCGCTGTCTCACGTTCAATCAGCCCCCCAGTTCACTGCTGCCTCACGTATAATCAGCATCCCAGTTCACTGCTGCCTCACGTATAATCAGCCTCCCAGTTCACCGCTGTCTCACGTTCAATCAGCCTCCCAGTTCAATGCTGCCTCACGTTCAATCAGCCTCCCAGTTCACTGCTGCTTCACTTTCAATCAGCCTCCCAGTTCACTGCTGCCTCACGTTCAATCAGCCTCCCAGTTCCCTGCTTCCTCACGTTCAATCAGCCTCCCAGTTCACTGCTACCTCACGTTCAATCGGCCTCCCAGTTCACTGCTGCTTCACGTATAATCAGGCTCCCAGTTCACCGCAGCCTCACGTTCAATCAGCCTCCCAGTTCACTGCTGCCTCACGTTCAATCGGCCTCCCAGTTCACTGCTGCCTCACGTATAATCGACCACCCAGTTCACTGCTGTCTCACGTATAATCAGCCTCCCAGTTCACTGCTGCCTCACGTTCAATCAGCCTCCCAGTTCACTGCTGCCTCACGTTCATTCAGCCTCCCAGTTCATTCCTGCCTCACGTTCAATCAGCCTCCCAGTTCACTGCTGCCTCACGTTCAATCAGCCTCCCAGTTCACTGCTGCCTCACTTTCAATCAGCCTCCCAGTTCACTGCTGCCTCACGTTCAATCAGCCTCCCAGTTCACTGCTGCCTCACTTTCAATCAGCCTCCTAGTTCACTGCTGCCTCACGTTCAATCAGCCTCACAGTTCGCTGCTGCCTCACGTTCAGTCTCCCAGTTCACTGCTGTTTCACGTTCAGTCAGCCTCCCAGTTCACTGCTGCCTCACGTTCAGTCACCCTCCCAGTTCACTGCTGCCTCACGTTCAGTCAGCCTCCCAGTTCACTGCTGCCTCACGTTCAGTCAGGCTCCCAGTTCACTGCTGCCTCACGTTCAGTCAGCCTCCCAGTTCACTGCTGCCTCACGTTCAATCAGCCTCCCAGTTCACTGTTGCCTCACGTATAATCTGCCTCCCAGTTCACCGCTGCCTCACGTTCAATCGGCCTCCCAGTTCACTGCTGCCTCACGTTCAGTCAGCCTCCCAGTTCACTGCTGCCTCACGTTCATTCAGCCTCCCAGTTCACTGCTGCCTCACGTTCAGTCAGCCTCTCAGTTCACTGCTGCCTCACGTTCAGTCAGCCTCCCAGTTCACTGCTACCTCACGTTGTCAGCCTCCCAGTTCACTGCTACCTCACGTTGTCAGCCTCCCAGTTCACTGCTGCCTCACGTTCAGTCAGCCTCCCAGTTCACTGCTGCCTCACGTTCAGTCAGCCTCCCAGTTCACTGCTGCCTCACGTTCAGTCCGCCTCCCAGTTCACTGCTGCCTCACGTTCAGTCAGCCTCCCAGTTCACTGCTACCTCACGTTGTCAGCCTCCCAGTTCACTGCTACCTCACGTTGTCAGCCTCCCAGTTCACTGCTGCCTCACGTTCAGTCAGCCTCCCAGTTCACTGCTGCCTCACGTTCAGTCAGCCTCCCAGTTCACTGCTGCCTCACGTTCAGTCAGCCTCCCAGTTCACTGCTGCCTCACGTTCAGTCAGCCTCCCAGTTCACTGGTACCTCACGTTGTCAGCCTCCCAGTTCACTGCTACCTCACGTTGTCAGCCTCCCAGTTCACTGCTACCTCACGTTGTCGGCCTCCCAGTTCACTGGTACCTCACGTTGTCAGCCTCCCAGTTCACTGCTACCTCACGTTGTCAGCCTCCCAGTTCACTGGTACCTCACGTTGTCAGCCTCCCAGTTCACTGCTACCTCACGTTGTCAGCCTCCCAGTTCACTGCTACCTCACGTTGTCAGCCTCCCAGTTCACTGGTACCTCACGTTGTCAGCCTCCCAGTTCACTGGTACCTCACGTTGTCAGCCTCCCAGTTCACTGCTACCTCACGTTGTCAGCCTCCCAGTTCACTGGTACCTCACGTTGTCACCCTCCCAGTTCACTGGTACCTCACGTTGTCAGCCTCCCAGTTCACTGGTACCTCACGTTGTCAGCCTCCCAGTTCACTGGTACCTCACGTTGTCAGCCTCCCAGTTCACTGGTACCTCACGTTGTCAGCCTCCCAGTTCACTGGTACCTCACGTTGTCAGCCTCCCCGTTCACTGCTACCTCACGTTGTCAGCCTCCCAGTTCACTGGTACCTCACGTTGTCAGCCTCCCAGTTCACTGCTACCTCACGTTGTCAGCCTCCCAGTTCACTGGTACCTCACGTTGTCTGCCGCCCAGTTCCCTGGTCCCTCACGTTGTCTGCCTCCCAGTTCACTGGTACCTCACGTTGTCAGCCTCCCAGTTCACTGCTGCCTCACGTTGTCAGCCTCCCAGTTCACTGCTGCCTCACGTTGTCAGCCTCCCAGTTCACTGGTACCTCACGTTGTCAGCCTCCCAGTTCACTGGTACCTCACGTTGTCAGCCTCCCAGTTCACTGGTACCTCACGTTGTCAGCCTCCCAGTTCACTGGTACCTCACGTTGTCAGCCTCCCAGTTCACTGGTACCTCACGTTGTCAGCCTCCCAGTTCACTGGTACCTCACGTTGTCAGCCTCCCAGTTCACTGGTACCTCACGTTGTCAGCCTCCCAGTTCACTGGTACCTCACGTTGTCAGCCTCCCAGTTCACTGGTACCTCACGTTGTCAGCCTCCCAGTTCACTGGTACCTCACGTTGTCAGCCTCCCAGTTCACTGCTGCCTCACGTTCAGTCTCCAGATCCAATAATCAGTCCAGGACTATTCTTTTAATACTATGTTTTTCAATATTCCCAACAGTAATGTATATACATCAACATTCTTTTTTGCATTCCTCTACATCATTGTTACTTCTTATGTTTCTCTTCTTCGTTCTTCATTCTTGTATTTCTCTACACAATCGTCATTTTTCGTATTTTTCCCTGTTATCATTCCTTCATGCATTTCTCTACATCATCGTTCATTCTTGTATTTTTCTTCATCATCGTTCTTTCTTGTATTTCTCTGAATCATCGATCATTCTTGTATTTCTCTACATCATCGTTTATTCTTGTATTTCTCTACATCATCGTTCATTCTTGTATTTCTATACATCATCGATCATTCTTGTATTTCTATACATCATCGATCATTCTTGTATTTCTATACATCATCGATCATTCTTGTATTTCTATACATCATCGTTCATTCTTGTATTTCTATACATCATCGTTCATTCTTGTATTTCTCTACATCATCGTTCCTTCTTGTATTTCTCTACATCATCGTTCCTTCTTGTATTTCTCTACATCATCGTTCATTCTTGTATTTCTCTACATCATCGTTCCTTCTTGTATTTCTCTACATCATCGTTCATTCTTGTATTTCTCTACATCATCGTTCCTTCTTGTATTTCTCTACATCATAGTTCCTTCTTGTATTTCTCTACATCATCGTTCATTCTTGTGTTTCTCTACATCATCGTTCATTCTTGTATTTCTCTACATCATAGTTCCTTCTTGTATTTCTCTACATCATAGTTCCTTCTTGTATTTCTCTACATCATCGTTCATTCTTGTATTTCTCTACATCATCGTTCATTCTTGTATTTCTCTACATCATCGTTCCTTCTTGTATTTCTCTACATCATCGTTCCTTCTTGTATTTCTCTACATCATCGTTCCTTCTTGTATTTCTCTACATCATCGTTCCTTCTTGTATTTCTCTACATCATCGTTCCTTCTTGTATTTCTCTACATCATCGTTCATTCTTGTATTTCTCTACATCATCGTTCCTTCTTGTATTTTTCTACATCATCGTTCCTTCTTGTATTTCTCTACATCATCGTTCCTTCTTGTATTTCTCTACATCATCGTTCCTTCTTGTATTTCTCTACATCATCGTTCCTTCTTGTATTTCTCTACATCATCGTTCATTCTTGTATTTCTCTACATCATCGTTCCTTCTTGTATTTCTCTACATCATCGTTCCTTCTTGTATTTCTCTACATCATCGTTCCTTCTTGTATTTCTCTACATCATCGTTCCTTCTTGTATTTCTCTACATCATCGTTCCTTCTTGTATTTCTCTACATCATCGTTCCTTCTTGTATTTCTCTACATCATCGTTCCTTCTTGTATTTCTCTACATCATCGTTCCTTCTTGTATTTCTCTACATCATCGTTCCTTCTTGTATTTCTCTACATCATCGTTCCTTCTTGTATTTCTCTACATCATCGGTCCTTCTTGTATTTCTCTACATCATCGTTCCTTCTTGTATTTCTCTACATCATCGTTCCTTCTTGTATTTCTCTACATCATCGTTCCTTCCTGTATTTCTCTACATCATCGTTCCTTCTTGTATTTCTCTACATCATCGTTCCTTCTTGTATTTCTCTACATCATCGGTCCTTCTTGTATTTCTCTACATCATCGTTCCTTCTTGTATTTCTCTACATCATCGTTCCTTCTTGTATTTCTCTACATCATCGTTCCTTCTTGTATTTCTCTACATCATCGTTCCTTCTTGTATTTCTCTACATCATCGTTCCTTCTTGTATTTCTCTACATCATCGTTCCTTCTTGTATTTCTCTACATCATCGTTCATTCTTGTATTTCTCTACATCATCGGTATAGTATTTCTTTACATCTTTGTATCATCATGTATTTTTGCAGATGTTTTTTTGGATTACGTAGAATGAATATGCTGATCATTGTAATTCATGACATAACTGATCTACTCTGGCGAGTGTATCATGTGTGTTGTTAATCATCGCATGATGGAACATTACTGTTGACGTCTATGTCCACATTACTGTTGCTTATCGTCTTGTTGAATGTTTCTGTTATTTTTCAGGTAATTGACCGTTACTGTTACTCACCTTGTAATGGGCAGTCACTGTTATTTATTGTGTGATAGAGCGTTACTGTTACTCGTCGTCTGATGGAATGTCACTGTTACTCAACGTGTGATTCACCGTTAATGTTACTTATCATATGATGAAAAACTACTGTTACGTATTGCCAGTGAGCGCCACCGTTAGATAGTACGCGATTTAACGTTAGTGTTATTCATCGTGGAAATGAATATCATTGCTATTCATCGTGTCATGTAGCTTGGACGGAAAGTTACTTTTGTTCAATGAGTGAAGGAACGTTGTTGGGAACATTACCGTTACTCACAGTGTGAATGAATCTTATTCTTACTTTGAGTATGAGTATAGGTGCTGTTACTCAGCTCGAGAGTAAACGTAGTTATACTCATTACAGATACTCTTCGTGGTAGTGTATATAATTATTATTGTATGAATACACGTTGCTGCTATTCATCGTATAAGTGATCCTTACTGTGTGTATGAACGTAAGTCCAAAGGAACAGAGCAATTCATCTTGATTAGTCAGTTCATCAGTCGGCGTTATCACATCTTTCTTCTAGTCTTGCAATGTATTCAGAAGTTGCTTCTTGTGTAATCACTGAACTGGGGTGTCTTCGGAGCTTGTCAAGGTGCCTTCAATCAAAGAAGATTAATCCCTCTCAATCTCTTAGTGCTAAATGGATTAACAATTGTCCTAACATAAAATAATTCCTTCAACAATAGATCCAAATTCTTCAAAAAAATTTCATTACTTGGCATTTTAATTTAAAATTCTAGTTTACATATTTTGAATATAATATTGTGTTACACATGTGTGGCGAAATACAAGCCTATCAGTTCTGTGAAGTCAGTGATCACGAGAGGTCGTACCTGTCCTGAGCAGTTTTGAGGAAATAGTCTGGAGTATGATAGATCACCATCCCTTGTTTAATGTCTTAGAGTCTGAGTTCAAGGTGCTGAAGAAGGAGTTTCAGCTTCTCCAGGAGGAAAATAAGTAACTGAAAATTTACCTGGATAAGTACAGCAATGAATGCGAGTTGGTTGGGGTTAATGAAAGAAAACAGTCTATCAGCAGTGAGGAGCAGGTTGACAGCCATTACAAGTGGGTAGAATTTTAAAGTAAAGGAAGAAACATAAAAGCAAGGAAGGTTAATATAGCAGATTTGATGGTATGAAATCGGTTTTCTGTTCTCCAGTGGTCAGTGAGGATACAGATACTGCTAACTCCTTTATTAATAAAGGTAGGAATAGCCTTGCAGTGGGTGATATTGGCAGGGCCAGAACAGGATAGCTATAAATGTAATTAGGTCTCGATCATACGAAGAATTTTTACTAGGAGAGGAGTGTGCAGTTAATGGATGTTTAGGTCAATTGACATAAAATGCTGGATTGACAGGTATTTAAAGAACATGTAATACCATTCCCTGACAACTGGTCAATTTCTATGGCAAAGATGATATCCATGCATGGAATAGGATACATCTCTCTTGGGCAGGACCAGTAGCATTAACCAACTCTGTCCAGTGGGCTGTTGTTGAGATGTTTCGACTTTATACTGATAGAAGAAAGGGGTATGGATGCGTGAGGGAAATAAATAGGTAAGAGTACAAGGGATAAAAGCGACAAAAATTGCCAAGATACCTCAAGGATTCGTTTAAAAGACATTGTTCATCATAAAGTTAATAATAAATGCAACAGAACTCAACAAAGAATGGCACTAGAGAGCAGCTAGTGAAGAACTCCCTTAAGGATTACTATACTCATAGTAGGACCGTAAGAAATAAGATTAATGAGCTAAGAGTAATTGCATGTGCAAGCAGGAGGCACAAATATTATCGCAGTAACAGAGACCTGACTCAGCATGAAAGATAGAGAAATACCTTCTGAATAACACATACAAAGAAATAAATTATTCCACACCGAATGATTTATTGTTATGTATGTGGCATTCAGTAGCGATGTATGTCAGAGATAATTTAAACTGTTGAATTAGACAAGGTATAAAATTAGAAGCGACGGACACTGAATCTCTTTGGCTACAGTTTGTGGAGGGACGTGAAATGCTAATCTTGGGAGTGACTTACAGGCTTCCAAACTTTGACAGCGAACGCTGTAAGCTTCTGTGGGACGAAATTTATAAATTATCCAATTGCAAAAGATTCGTTTTAATGGGGGATTTTAACTTTAGACAAATTGATTGGATTAATTTGAGAGGAAATCTTTAGTCTAGCGACTTTTCTTGATACAGTCTGGATTGCATTTTTAAACAGTTTTGTGACAGAACCAACTAGAGGAAACAACTTGTTTAACTTGGGTCTTGTAAACAGGGAATCACTAATTAATAATCGCTCAGTTAATGATGAACTTGGGAGAAGCGATCACGGATCACTCATTTTCAACATGTTATGGAATTACCTTAATAATTACCATCAATTTCTTATCAATGAGAAATTATGTGTGGGGTGAGCTGGTGTGACCTGATTGGTTATTATGCTGCCAGTATGACATGACTGGATGAACAATAGTTTAAAACATTTCTAAGGTCAAAAGGGGAGGGAAGAAATAAAGTTAAAGTCTCAAGAGATTCTAGGATTAATCCAGAATCTATCAGGTATATAGGAGTAAGATTAGTAACATGATAGGTACTCTTAAGAGTTGATCAAGTTAGCTCACTGACAGTATTAGGTACACAGGTGTATATATGGCCTCCATACCTTGCCGTAATGCAGCAAGGTATGCACGCCATATCTTCACGTGCAGCAGTGAATAAATTAAAGTATTCAACATATATAGCCTATGCACAGTATTTACAGCTATGTACAATGAGGCAAATGGAAGCACAAGACACGGTGAACAATGGCGACCAGCAGGGAAGGCAAGTCTGCTAAGTTCTTGCACGAGTGTACTACATTACTTTACAGCTTTGGAGAGCTTTCTTGTGATTGGATGGTTGAACCAAGGTATTGGTATAATGACGGGACCCCTTAGCAACTGGTTTGCAGGTCAGGAGGATATGAATGTGTCACATACGCCTAATAAAATGTAATATACTCTTAACATGCCACAAACACTGACAAAAAAACGTGTACACTCGTAGATTTATTTCCTCTCAGTTTTTACCAAAGAAGATACTCGAGAAATTCCAGTAAAGAAAAAAGCTGAATAGATTAAGACGAAAATAAGTTAGTCACGATCAAAGTCACTAGAGACATGGTTCTCAGATAGATATATTAAAACTTAACAAATCCCAGGGCTTTGATGAACTGTTCACAAGGGTTATAAAATAATGAAAGGAGGAACTAAAACCATTGGCTATTCTTTTCAAAATACTACAAACTGGCATAGTGCCAGATAATTGAAAGATGATAACTGTACTAGCGAAGTAAGAGACAGGTCCTAAGTTTCAAATTGTAGACCAATTTGCCTAAGCCCCATTATAATTAAAATGATGAAATAAATAATTTGCTAAGGCGAGGCTATTCGAAGTCACCTTTAACGATAGAAATTGATCACTGAACCTCAACGCGGTTTAACAAAGGTGTTTCTGCCTTTCGAACTGACTAGCTCGGTTTCATTGAGATTCTTGAGGAAATATAAACACAAATGCAGTATAATGTGATCCTTTATTGACTACGTTTCGCCCACACAGTGGGCTTCAGTTCTGTTTGTGACTTGAAAAAGCCCACTGTGTGGGGGAAACGTAGTCAATAAAGGATCACATTATACTGCATTTGTGTTTATATTTCCATTGTGTCGGTATTTTATACCATTTATTTCCAGATTCTTGAGGAGATGGATTATGGTGCTGAAAAGGAAATTGTGTATATGGATTTCATTAAGGGTTTTGATAGAGTTCCACATCAAGAAATTATACTGTGGAAAGCAGAGGCATGTGGTATAGGAGGAATTTCTCCCCGTATTCAGGTGTGGTTGGCAGATAGGAAACAGAAAGTCTGAAGAACTAGACGCTTTTGCATCATTTAAGAGGCAGCTATTCACCAATGTTCGTGCCACTGCCAGAACATGGTGCACGGATATCGTGTGTCGTATCAAGTGCTTCAGTGCACCAAGTTGCTAATCTGATTGTATTTAGGGCATCCTGGATTGGTGTCGCATCCTGGGGTTGGTGTTGCATCCTGGGGTTGGTGTCGCATCCTGGGGTTTGTATCGCATCCTGGTGTTTGTATCGCATCCTGGGGTTGGTGTCACATCCTCGGGTTTGTATCGCATCCTGGGGTTGGTGTCGCATCCTGGGGTTGGTGTCGCATCCTGGGGGGTTGGTGTCACATCCTGGGGTTTGTATCGCATCCTGGGGTTGGTTTCGCATCCTGGGGTTGGTGTCGCATCCTGGGGTTGGTGTCGCATCCTGGGGTTGGTGTCGCATCCTGGGGTTGGTGTCGCATTCTGGGGATGGTGTCGCATCCTGGGGTTGGTGTCGCATCCTGGGGTTTGTATCGCATCCTGGGGTTTGTATCGCATCCTGGGGTTTGTATCGCATCCTGGGGTTGGTGTCGCATCCTGGGGGTTGGTGTCACATCCTGGGGTTTGTACCGCATCCTGGGGTTGGTGTCGCATCCTGGGGGTTGGTGTCACATCCTGGGGTTTGTACCGCATCCTGGGGTTGGTGTCGCATCCTGGGGTTGGTGTCGCATCCTGGGGTTGGTGTCACATCCTGGGGTTTGTACCGCATCCTGGGGTTGGTGTCGCATCCTGGGGTTGGTGTCGCATCCTGGGGTTGGTGTCGTATCCTGGGGTTGGTGTCGCATCCTGGGGTTGGTGTCGCATCCTGGGGTTGGTGTCGCATCCTGGGGTTGGTGTCGCATCCTGGGGTTGGTGTCGCATCCTGGGGTTGGTGTCGCATCCTGATGGTTGTCATAGTTCTTTCTCCATTTCTTTACATTACAAATAAACCTGAACATTATAACCTCAGTAGCCTCATGTGTGTGATCTTTGGCGCAGAATCCAGTGTGGCTTTTGAACAAGTTCGTAACTTGCAGCCGTCATTGTGTGTAATTTATGGTACAGTATTTTAGTGTGCTGTGATTATATGGATGTAGACCAGTGGTTAACGTTGTTGCAACATTATATAAATCTGTGACACAACGTTGTTCCTTCATAAAAGACATTGAGTTGAATTTCCCCCTGGGGAGAAACAACTTAGACCTGGAGACCTGGAGAGAGTTCCGGGGGTCAACGCCCCCGCGGCCCGGTCTGTGACCAGGCCTCCTGGTGGATCAGAGCCTGATCAACCAGGCTGTTGCTGCTGGCTGCACGTAAACCAACGTACGAGCCACAGCCCGGCTGATCAGGAACTGACTTTAGGTGCTTGTCCAGTGCCAGCTTGAAGACTGCCAGGGGTCTGTTGGTAATCCCCCTTATGTATGCTGGGAGGCAGTTGAACAGTCTCGGGCAGAATCCTGAAGATTCTTAAGGGATTTACCTTTTGGGGTCTTAAGAGTCTTGAAAGAATCTTAATAGGAAACGCTGAAGGTTCACTCGAAAGAGTCGTGAAGACTCTCTTCGTGAAGACTCTCTTCGTGAAGACTCTCTTTTTCAATATCTACAAAATGCATTGGAACTATAATGTAAGGAATGTGCAGTGTGTGCTGGCCTAAATGAACAGAGTTCTTAATAATCCAGCTGTTCACCGAATAATTCTACGCATGTTTATTATAGAAATGGCTGTCAAACTTGCCATGATAGACAATGGGTGGAAATAAATTCCATGCAATAACTGCAGGATAGAAGCGTCAGGGAAGATTCCAGGAGGTAGCGCGGACCAAACAACTGTTGTGAAATGGAAGTGTTAGGACAAAGGAGAGGTGGATGTGTGGTATATATATACAGTGGTTGTGACGTACAGTAGATCCTCTGTATTCGGAATTAATTGTTTGCTGAGAGTCTTTTAAATACTGAATATTCTGAATTTTGGATAAATATTTACCATAAGAATTAATGTAGATTGGATTAATTTGTTCCAGATCCCCAAAAGATGCTCTTTATATACCATTTTTAAGTCAGAATATTGGTTAATTAAAATTGTAAAATACCATGTACAAGTAAGAAATCGTTCACGAACCTGCAAGAATTTTAACTCCTGTTGCCACATTAGCAATTTTTATTGCGCCTTTATTTTTTATAATAGAAAATACGGTAGATGTTAACATGCCAAATTCCTTGGCTACGTTAATAAGACGTATTCCACTTTCGTATTTCGAAACAAGTTTCTTTTTAAGTTCATTGGTGGCTCTTACAGGTTTTCTTTTGTTTGTGTTTTTCTTCATCTATTCCTAATATTAATAAAATAAAAATAACGCAATCATACAAAAATTAACAACTGAATCACAAGAACTCAAAAATTATGCGTCGTTCCGAATATTGTGACATTTACCAATATCGATATTTTTATTACTCGATAATTTCCGAATACTAGATTTTACGAATAAAGGTGCACCTGAATACAGTGGTTCTACTATGTAAGTGTCGTAGGAGACACAGGGTGGTAGTGTGGTATTTACAATGGCTGTGACATATGAGTGTCTTGGGAGACACAAGGTGGTAATGGTTTCCATACAATAGTTCTGACAACTGTCAGGAGAAATATAGCGTAATAATGTTTTTCTAAACTGAATGCTGCATAAGAGTGTCAGGAGAAATACAGTAATGTAGCGGGTTCCATACAATAGTTGAGACATTCAAGAACAATTACATTCACGGATCAGCAACAAACAAAAATCTAGGTACGATAATTTGTTCTTCGTGCATAAAACAGGGATTCATTATATTTTTCAGATTAAACTTCGCATAAGTCAGAGAGTTTCCTTCAGAGATTTACGATTATGGTAGCAGGGTTGGAGCTGCTACCATCAGGGCAACGGATCGATCACCAGGCATATATTGAGTTTATAGACTACGTGGTTTTCAGGTTAACCTGCGAGAGCTTGTGGGTCTGTGGGAAGTGACAGTTGGGTCACAGATAGTTTCCCTCACAGAAAACATGAGCGCAAGTTTTGCTTCCGAAATCTTCTTATTGAAAGCCTCTTAGTTCAGGGGTAAAGCAGTGGACCTCTACAACCAGGGTCACAGGTCGATCCAGCGTCCATCTATCCATCTGCTAATGCATTGACAGTCGTCAGTCAATATATATATATATATATATATATATATATATATATATATATATATATATATATATATATATATATATATATATATATATATATATATATATATATATATATATATATATATATATATATATATATATATATATATATATATATATATATATTTCAACAAGTCGGCCGTCTCCCACCGAGGCAGGGTGACCCAAAAAGAAAGAAAATCCCAAAAAAGAAAATACTTTCATCATCATTCAACACTTTCACCTCACTCACACATAATCACTGTTTTTGCAGAGGTGCTCAGAACACAACAGTTTAGAAGCATATACGTATCAAGATACACAACATATCCCTCCAAACTGCTAATATCCAAAAACCCCTCCTTTAGAGTGCAGGCATTGTACTTCCCATTTCCAGGACTCAAGTCCGGCTATTTAAAAACCGGTTTCCCCGAATCCCTTCACTAAATATTACCCTGCTCACACTCCAACAGATCGTCAGGTCCCAAATACCATTCGTTTCCATTCACTCCTATCTAACACGCTCATGCACGCCTGCTGGAAGTCCAAGCCCCTCGCCCACAAAACCTCCCTTACCCCTTCCTTCCAACATTTTCTAGGACGACTCCTACCCCGCCTTCCTTCTCCTACAGATTTAATGCTCTCCATGTCATTCTACTTTGGTCCATTCTCTATAAATGACCAAACCACCTCAACAACCCCTCTTCAGCCCTCTGACTAATACTTTTATTAACTCCACACCTTCTCCTAATTTCCACACTCCTAATTTTCTGCATAATATTTACACTACACACTGCCCTTAGACAGGACATCTCCACTGCCTCCAACCGCTTCCTCGCTGCTGCATTCACAACCCAAGCTTCACACCCATATAAGAGTGTTGGTACTACTATACTTTCATACACTCCCTTCTTTGCCTCCACAGATAACGTTTTTTGACTCCACATATACCTCAACGCACCACTCACCTTTTTTCCCTCATCAATTCTATGATTAACCTCATCCTTCATAAATCCATCCGCCGACACGTCAACTCCCAACTTCTTCCATACTCCTCCTCCCCAATATGATATCCATTTTTTCTTTATCTAAATCATTTGATACCCTCATCACCTTACTCTGTTCTATGTTCACTTTTAACTTTCTACCTTTACACTCACTCCCAAACTCCTCCACCACCAACCTTTGCAATTTTTCTTTAGAATCTCCCATAAGCACAGTATCATCAAAAAGTAACTGTGTCAATTCCCATTTTGTATTTGATTCCTCATAATTTAATCCCACCCCTCTCCCGAACACCCTAGCATTTACTTCTTTTACAACCCCATCTATAAATATATTAAACAACTATGGTGATATTACACATCCCTGTCTAAGACCTACTTTTACCGGGAAGTAGTCTCCCTCTCTTCTACACACCCTAACCTGAGCCTCACTATCCTCATAAAAACTCTTTACAGCATTTAGTAACTTACCACCTGTTCCATATACTTGAAACATCTGTCACATTGCTCCCCTATCCACTCTATCATATGCCTTTTCTAAATCCATAAATGCAATAAAAACTTCCCTACCTTTTTCTAAATACTGTTCACATATATGCTTCAATGTAAACACTTGATCTACACATCCCCTACCCACTCTGAAACCTCCTTGCTCATCCGCAATTCTACATTCTGTCTTACCTCTAATTCTTTCAATTATAACCCTACTGTACACTTTTCCTGGTATACTCAGTAAACTTATTCCTCTATAATTTTTACAATCTCTTTTGTCCCCCTTTCCCTTTATGTAAAGGAACTATACATGCTCTCCGCCAATCCCTAGGTACCTTCCCCTCTTTCATACATTTATTAAACAAAAGTACCAACCACTCCAACACTATATCCCCCCTGCTTTTAACATTTCTGTCATGATCCCATCAGTTCCAGCTGCTTTACCCCCTTTCATTCTACGTAATGCCTCACGTACCTCCCCCACACTTACATTCTGCTCTTCTTCACTCCTAAAAGATGGTATATCTCCTTGGCCATTGGTTGAAATTACCGCTTCCCTTTCTTCCTTAACATTTAAAAGTTCCTCAAAATATTCTCGCCATCTACCTAATACCTCCATCTCCCCATCTACTAACTCCCCTACTCTGTTTTTAACTGAAAAATCCATACGTTTCCTAGGCTTTCTTAACTTGTTTAACTCCAAAATTTTTTCTTATTTTCATTAAAATTTCTTGACAGTGCCTCTCCCACTCTATCATCGGCTCTCCTTTTGCACTCTCTCACAACTCTGTTCACCTTTCTTTTACTCTCCATATACTCTGCTCTTCTTATAACACTTCTGCTTTGTAAAAACCTCCCATAAGCTAACTTTACTTCATCATTCCAACAATCATATATATGTATGTATATATATATATATATATATATATATATATATATATATATATATATATATATATATATATATATATATATATATATATATATATATATATGTTGTGCCGAATATGTAAAACTGGTCAATCAGCAAGAACTCATTTAAAATTAAGTCCTTTCTAAAATTTTATCTTATACGTTTAAAGATATATTTTTTTTTATTAATGTTGATGTAAAAATTTTTAATTTTGCACCGAAAGAAACTTAGAAAACTTACCTAACCTTATTATAACATGCGCAATTTATTTTAGCCTAACCCAACTAAATATATTTTAGATTTGTTTACAAATCTAAAATATATTTAGTTGGGTTAGGCTAAAATATATTTTTTTCGTTAGGTTCAGAATAATTTTGGCGAAATTATTGCATACACAAATTTTCACTTGTCCTATATGGCAAGATGAACGTTGCTATTTAAGCCAAGATCGCAAGTTCTGCCTATTCGGCACGACATATATATATATATATATATATATATATATATATATATATATATATATATATATATATATATATATATATATACCATATTATGTAATAAAATATTCCTATTGGTAAAAACAAAATATGAAAGGATGTGGTGGTAGGGGAAGTGGAATATTCAAACGGTTTCAGAAAGAAATCCAAATTTTCTTCCTTGAAGCCTTTTTATCCACTTCTCCGAGGCTATGGGTCCCACAATTTACACCAGAGGTATATATATATATATATATATATATATATATATATATATATATATATATATATATATATATATATATATATATCAGTAGAGAGGATGGAACAAAATAGAATGACTTCAAGAGTGTATAAATCTGTAGTGGAGGGAAGGTGGGTAAGCGGTAGGCCTAGGAAACGGGGGAGGGAGGGGATAGAGGAGGTTTTGCGTGCGAGGGGGCTTTGACTTCCAGGAAGCATGCATGAGCGTGTTAGGTGGAGTGAATGGAGATATATGGTTTTAAACATTTGACATGCTGTTGGAGTACACCTCAACAACCCCTTCTCAGCCTTGTGAATAATAGTTTTGATAATCCCGCACCTCCTCCTAATTTCAAAATTACGAATTATCTGCATTATATTCACACCACACATTGCCCTCACACACGACATCTCCACTACCTCCAGCCTTCTCCTTGTTTCAACATTCACTGCTTATGTTTCAAACTCACATAAGAGCGTTGTTATAACTATACTCTTATACATTCCCCTCTTTGCTTCCATGTACAAAGTTCTTTGTCTCCACAGACTCCTAAGTGCACCGCTCACCTTTTTCCCCTCATCAATTCTATGATTCACCCCATTTTTCATTGACCCATCTGCTGACCCGTGCACTCCTAAATATCTGAGCACATTCAGCTCCTCCATACTCTCTCCCTCCGTTCTGATATCCAATCTTTCGTCACCTAATTTATTTATCTTCATCACCTTACTCTTTCCTATATTCACTATATTCTTATTTTACATACACTACCAAATTCATCCACCAACCTCTGCAACTTCTCTTCAGAATATCCCAAAAGCACAGTGTCATCACCAAAGAGCAACTGTGACAACTTCCACTTTATGTTAGATTCTTTATCTTTTAACCCCACACCTCTTGCCAACACCCGAGCATTCATTTCTCTTACAATCCCATCTATAAATGTATTGAACAACGATGGTGACATCACATCCCTGTCTAAGGCCTACTTTTCCTGGGAAATAATCTCCCTCTCTCCTACATGGTCTAACCTGAGCCTCACTATCCTCGTAAAAACGCTTCACTGCTTTCAATACCCTACCTAGGAGGAGGCCAACAAGCAGGAGGAGGGCAACAGGCAGGACGAGGGCAACAGGCAGGAGGAGGGCAACAGGCAGGAGGAGGGCAACAGGAAAGAGGAGGGCAACAGGCAGGAGGAGGGCAGCAAGTAGGAGGAGGGCAGCAAGCAGGAGGAGGGCAGCAGGCAGGAGGGCAGCAGGTAGGAGGACTGCGGCAGTCACGAGGAGGGCAGCAGGCAGGAGGAGGGCGGCAGGCAGGAGGGCGGCAGGCAGGAGGAGGGCAGCAGGCAGGAGGAGGGCAGCAGGCAGGAGGAGGGCAGTAGACAGGAGGAGGGCAGCAGACAGGAGGAGGGCAGCAGGCAGGAGGAGGGCAGCAGGCAGGAGGAGGGCAGCAGACAGGAGGAGGGCAGCAGGCAGGAGGAGGGCAGCAGGCAGGAGGAGGGCAGCAGGCAGGAGGAGGGAAGCAGGCAGGAGGAGGGCAGCAGGCAGGAGGAGGGCAGCAGGCAGGAGGAGGGCAGCAGGCAGGAGGAGGGCAGCAGGCAGGAGGAGGGCAGCAGGCAGGAGGAGGGCAGCAGGCAGGAGGAGGGCAGCAGGCAGGAGGAGGGCAGCAGACAGAAGGAGGGAAGCAGAGAGAAGGAGGGCAGCAGACAGAAGGAGGGCAGCGGACAGAAGGAGGGCAGCAGGCAGGAGGAGGGCAGCAGACAGAAGGAGGGCAGCAGGCAGGAGGGCAGCAGACAGAAGGAGGGCAGCAGACAGGAGGGCAGCAGACAGGAGGAGGGCAGCAGACAGGAGGAGGGCAGCAGACAGGAGGGCAGCAGACAGGAGGAGGGCAGCAGACAGGAGGAGGGCAGCAGACAGGAGGAGGGCAGCAGACAGGAGGAGGGCAGCAGACAGGAGGGCAGCAGACAGGAGGAGGGCAGCAGACAGGAGGGCAGCAGACAGGAGGGCAGCAGGCAGGAGGAGGGCAGCAGACAGGAGGGCAGCAGACAGGAGGGCAGCAGGCAGGAGGAGGGCAGCAGACAGGAGGAGGGAAGCAGACAGGAGGGCAGCAGACAGGAGGGCAGCAGACAGGAGGGCAGCAGACAGGAGGGCAGCAGGCAGGAGGGCAGCAGGCAGGAGGGCAGCAGACAGGAGGGCAGCAGACAGGAGGAGGGCAGCAGACAGGAGGAGGGCAGCAGACAGGAGGGCAGCAGACAGGAGGGCAGCAGACAGGAGGGCAGCAGGCAGGAGGAGGGCAGCAGACAGGAGGGCAGCAGACAGGAGGGCAGCAGACAGGAGGGCAGCAGACAGGAGGGCAGCAGGCAGGAGGGCAGCAGACAGGAGAGCAGCAGACAGGAGGGCAGCAGGCAGGAGGGCAGCAGGCAGGAGGGCAGCAGGCAGGAGGAGGGCAGCAGGCAGGAGGGCAGGAGACAGGAGGAGGGCAGCAGGCAGGAGGAGGGCAGCAGACAGGAGGGCAGCAGACAGGAGGGCAGCAGGCAGGAGGAGGGCAGCAGACAGGAGGGCAGCAGGCAGGAGGAGGGCAGCAGGCAGGAGGAGGGCAGCAGGCAGGGGGAGGGCAGCAGACAGGAGG
The DNA here is from genome assembly GCF_038502225.1 of Cherax quadricarinatus. NCBI lineage: Eukaryota > Metazoa > Arthropoda > Malacostraca > Decapoda > Parastacidae > Cherax > Cherax quadricarinatus. The sequence continues at coordinate 25,363,667 of NC_091354.1, forward strand.
GCAGCAGACAGGAGGGCAGCAGGCAGGAGGAGGGCAGCAGACAGCAGACAGGAGGGCAGGCAGCAGGAGGGCAGCAGGCAGGAGGGCAGCAGGCAGGAGGAGGACAGCAGACAGGAGGGCAGCAGACAGGAGGGCAGCAGGCAGGAGGAGGGCAGCAGACAGGAGGGCAGCAGGCAGGAGGAGGGCAGCAGACAGGAGGGCAGCAGGCAGGAGGAGGGCAGCAGGCAGGAGGAGGGCAACAGACAGGAGGGCAGCAGACAGGAGGGCAGCAGACAGGAGGGCAGCAGACAGGAGGGCAGCAGGCAGGAGGAGGGCAGCAGACAGGAGGGCAGCAGGCAGCAGACAGGAGGGCAGCAGACAGGGCAGCAGGCAGGAGGAGGGCAGCAGACAGGAGGGCAGCAGGCAGGAGGGCAGCAGGCAGGAGGGCAGCAGACAGGAGGGCAGCAGACAGGAGGGCAGCAGACAGGAGGGCAGCAGGCAGGAGGAGGGCAGCAGACAGGAGGGCAGCAGGCAGGAGGGCAGCAGGCAGGAGGAGGACAGCAGACAGGAGGGCAGCAGACAGGAGGGCAGCAGGCAGGAGCAGCAGACAGCAGCAGGCAGGAGGGCAGCAGGCAGGAGGAGGGCAGCAGACAGGAGGGCAGCAGGCAGGAGGAGGGCAGCAGACAGGAGGGCAGCAGGCAGGAGGAGGGCAGCAGACAGGAGGGCAGCAGGCAGGAGGGCAGCAGACAGGAGGGCAGCAGACAGGAGGGCAGCAGACAGGAGGGCAGCAGACAGGAGGGCAGCAGACAGGAGGGCAGCAGACAGGAGGGCAGCAGACAGGAGGGCAGCAGGCAGGAGGGCAGCAGACAGGAGGGCAGCAGACAGGAGGGCAGCAGACAGGAGGGCAGCAGACAGGAGGGCAGCAGACAGGAGGGCAGCAGACAGGAGGGCAGGAGACAGGAGGGCAGCAGGCAGGAGGGCAGCAGACAGGAGGGCAGCAGAGGAGGGCAGCAGACAGGAGGGCAGCAGGGCAGCAGACAGGAGGGCAGCAGACAGGAGGGCAGCAGGACAGGAGGGCAGCAGACAGGAGGGCAGCAGACAGGAGGGCAGGACAGGAGGGCAGCAGACAGCAGACAGGAGGGCAGCAGACAGGAGGCAGCAGCAGAGGGCAGCAGACAGGAGGGACAGCAGCAGACAGGAGGGCAGCAGGACAGGAGGGCAGCAGACAGGAGGGCAGCAGCAGGAGGGCAGCAGACAGGAGGCAGCAGCAGACAGGAGGGCAGCAGACAGGAGGGCAGCAGGCAGGAGGGCAGCAGACAGGAGGGCAGCAGACAGGAGGGCAGCAGACAGCAGCAGACAGGAGGGCAGCAGACAGGAGGGCAGCAGACAGGAGGGCAGCAGACAGCAGCAGACAGGAGGGCAGCAGACAGGAGGGCAGCAGACAGGAGGGCAGCAGACAGGAGGGCAGCAGACAGGAGGGCAGCAGACAGGAGGGCAGCAGACAGGAGGGGGCAGCAGCAGGAGGGCAGCAGACAGGAGGCAGGACAGGAGGGCAGCAGACAGGAGGGCAGCAGACAGGAGGGCAGCAGACAGCAGGAGCAGCAGACAGGAGGCAGCAGACAGGAGGGCAGCAGACAGGAGGGCAGCAGACAGGAGGGCAGCAGACAGGAGGGCAGCAGACAGGAGGGGCAGCAGACAGGAGGGGCAGACAGGACAGGAGGGCAGCAGACAGGAGGGCAGCAGACAGGAGGGCAGCAGACAGGAGGGCAGCAGACAGGAGGTCAGCAGACAGGAGGGCAGCAGACAGGAGGGCAGCAGACAGGAGTGCAGCAGCCAGGAGGGCAGCAGACAGGAGGGCAGCAGACAGGAGGGCAGCAGACAGGAGGGCAGCAGACAGGAGGGCAGCAGCAGGACAGCAGACAGGAGCGCAGCCGACAGGAGGGCAGCTGACAGGAGGGCAGCAGACAGGAGGGCAGCAGACAGGAGGGCAGCAGACAGGAGGGCAGCAGACAGGAGGGCAGCAGACAGGAGGGCAGGACAGGAGGGCAGCAGACAGGAGGGCAGCAGACAGGAGGGCAGCAGACAGGAGGGCAGCAGACAGGAGGGCAGCAGACAGGAGGGCAGCAGACAGGAGGGCAGCAGGCAGGAGGGCAGCAGACAGGAGGGCAGCAGACAGGAGGGCAGCAGACAGGAGGGCAGCAGACAGGAGGGCAGCAGACAGGAGGGCAGCAGACAGGAGGGCAGCAGACAGGAGGGCAGCAGACAGGAGGGCAGCAGACAGGAGGGCAGCAGGCAGGAGGGCAGCAGACAGGAGGGCAGCAGACAGGAGGGCAGCAGACAGGAGGGCAGCAGACAGGAGGGCAGCAGACAGGAGGGCAGCAGACAGGAGGGCAGCAGACAGGAGGGCAGCAGACAGGAGGGCAGCAGACAGGAGGGCAGCAGACAGGAGGGCAGCAGACAGGAGGGCAGCAGACAGGAGGGCAGCAGGTAGTTAGTGCAGTAAGTGAACCTCTTTACTAAAACCAGTATAATAATAACAAAATAAAAAAGTACCAAAAATTACATGAAAAATAATAATAATAATAATAATAATAATAATAATAATGTATTATTATTTTTTATAGTTATTATAAGTCATAATAAAATTAATGAAAATTAAATTAGTTATAATATAATGTAATTATTATTAAAAATGTTTTGCACTATTACTATCTTTAATAATAATAATAATAATAATAATAATAATAATAATAATAATAATAATAATAATAATAATAATAAAAGTAGAGAGACTATAATTAGTTATAATTTTTTATTATAATTATTTTTTTATTATTATTGGAGATAGTATAAAATACCGACACCATGGAAAAATAAACGCGAATGCAGTATAATATAATTCTTTATTGACAACGTTTCGCCCACACAGTGGGATTTATCAAGTCACAAAGAGATCCACCTGGGTGAATACTATGTGAGTATTTAAAGGATTGAGAGTCAAGTGGAGAATGCTGGGTAGGTTAGATCTGTTTGTCATTTGATAGAGATCACTGTGTGGGCGAAACGTTGCCAATGAAAGATCGCATTATACTGCATCTGTGTTTATTTTTTTTCCATCATTATTATATATTATTAACGAAAATTACTGCTATTAAAGCCTTTGATTGTCATTATGTATGCTGCATAATCTTTGAGAGTCGCCTCCCTCGTTCCCTCGTTCTCTTACTCTCGCTCATACTGTGTGTATTACTCGGGAAATATCACATTGGTTATCAAGCAGTAATCTTATTTTCTACCTGGGTTATTATACCTGGTTATACTTGTTATCTTCTTTCTCTCACTGACTTGCCTGCTCTTTGTAATACCCCTCCTCTACCCACGTTGCGGTGGGTACAGTAGGGGATGTAGTAGCTGTTTGGGCGAGGAATGTGAGGGATAGGATGAGTTACGGTGTTCATTGTTGTGGTAGTTAAGAACATAAGAACATAAGAAAGGAGGAACACTGCAGCGGGCCTGTTGGCCCATACTAGGCAGGTCCTTTACAATCCTTCCCACTAACAGGACCTGAGTTGTATGAATTTCAGAGGAATGGGTTTATCCATCTCCATCTTGTCTGCTTCCAGATGTTCTGCTCCACAATGCTATGTTACAAGCATTCGTTTCTTTCTAATTTAGCCTCAGTTCTTTGCCTGCCTCTCATTGTAATTTAACTTTCTATAAAAACACCTTCCTATGCTTTTCAAAAATCTGTCAGGGGTTTTGGTCTGATTCATTTGTCTCTTGTCTCTCTCTGTTCCACTTTTGCTGTTTTAAGCATCTCCCTCTCCTTCCCTTTCCATCTCTTCATACTTGTTTAATTGTCGTAAAAGCTATAACTCATCTTTTCCTCTCTACTCTCCTTTGTCTCTGTGTCCATATATCTTTATCATTCCTTACGACCTTCCTCCTTATTTAATCACTGCTATCATTTTGTTATCTGTATTCAGTCACATGTTCTAGCTCCTCTTTTAAGCTATCATACGAGATCTTTCACTTCTCCTTTTTCATTGTCTTCTCAGTATTATTAATCATTACAGTTATATCATATTATTCATTTTTGCTCTCTACTTCTCGCTCCATTTTCTTAACCACTTCCGATCTCATTCTCACGCCATTGCAGTTTACACTGAGGGTTGTAAAGTCCTCTGACAGTGTCGAGTTTGCAATCGGGTTTTGTTGTACTAGGTCATTAATTTTGACAGATGAACTGTATACAGTTCTCATAGCTGTTATACAAATTGCATCCTTATCTACCTTATCTTAGATTCCATTAGTGCTTTGAAGGCTATCAAGATGTCTGATGATCCTCATTCCCTGGTTCTAACTATACAACTTTAGTTGCTCCGCATTTCTAATAAAAACATGGAAATCGTTTTCTGCTGGGTCCCTGGTCTTGTAGATGTTCAGGACAATGACCAGATTGACTCAGCTGAGCCGTCAGCTGTACATGATCTTCGTGTTCCATATAGGTGTATTACATTCTCAGACTATTTTGCAGTAATCTCTAAACACCTTCGCAACCGTTGACGACAACGATGGTCTGAGTTGATTCATAAATTATATTCTATCAAACATTGTTTAGGCTTCTGGTCCTTGTCTTATCACTGTGGTGTCTGGGAGACAACACTCTCCCGTCTTCGTATTGGACACACACGCCTCACTCATGGGTATCTCATGGAGAGGCGCCCATCGCCACTCTGAGAAATGATAAGTTCCATTTTTGTTAGACATATCCTAATAGACTGTCTTGTCTACCAGCGTTCACGCAAGATTCACCCCCGGCGTCATCACCATTCTAAGGCATATACTTTGACTGACCTCCTCGCTGACAGCCCCACTTTGACACAGACTCCATCTTTGACTTTGTCAGCAACAACTTTATTACACCGACTTTGATTATACTTTCCCTTTAGCACTCCTCACCGTGCTTACTGATTCTGCCTCCGGCACCCTCTTCACCCTCGCTGGCCTCTGATCTGGCATATTACATCTTCAGCACACCCCACCCTCCAGGGCTGTATGACTCTTGTGAGTTTAGCGCTTAGTTTTGATTGTAGTTGTAATAATACTGTTCCCTCCTCACTTTCACGCAACTTGTCAATATTCCTGTTATCACTCCTCTCAATCAGTTTGTCTAAATTATTCAATTCTCTGTCCTTTTTTTTTAATATATTCTTCAAATACATTATGAATCATTTTATTTACCAGGCCATTATTTTCATTTTTCTCCCTTATCTCCTTCTCTCAGCCCATGGTGGGGTAGCTGGAATAATGATGTGCTAAATTTTAGTGGTAATTTATTATTTCAGATGCTGATATGAAGTTAGAGAGGTGATGGATGTAGCAGGTGTGAGGTGATTGCTTGAATTTGGTGGGTGGTATGTTGGTAGCGTCTGTGATGGTAGTGTAATAATTTACTAGCTGTGTTTGCAGATAATGGTAAGAGTTGATGTAGTGTTAGGTAATGGTGTTATGATCGGTGGTGATGTAGGGCTGGTGATTATAATACGTCATTGGTGATTATTGTGTTGACTGTTGTGGTGTTACTTTCAAGTAGATGGTGGTGACGTGTGTGGTTATAGTAGTGGTGACGCATTGGAGGTGCTAATAGTGAGTTATGGACCTTGAAGGTACTTATTTATTGGCGCTTATGAAGGTGATCGTGGCAGAAATTTTGACAGTAGAGTGTTTTGTGTATTCACCTACTTGCAGGGGGGTCGAGTCTCGGCTTTTCTGTGTGTGTGTGTGTGTGTGTGTGTGTGTGTGTGTGTGTGTACTCACCTAGTTGTACTCACCTAGTTGTGGTTGCAGGGTCGATTCATAGCTCCTGGCCCCACCTCTTCACTGGTCGCTACTACATAGCTTTAAGCAGAGGTATGATAAAGCTCACTCTCCCTGAGCCGTGAGCTTTATCATACCTGTGCTTAAAGCTATGTATGGATCCTGCCACCACTACATCACTTCCCAAACTATTCCACTTCCTGACTACTCTGTGGCTGAAGAAATACTTCCTAACATCCCTGTGATTCATCTGTGTCTTCAACTTCCAACTGTGTCCACTTGTTGGTCCCATCTCTGGAACATCCTGTCTTTGTCCATCTTGTCAATTCCTCTCAGTATTTTATATGTAGTTATCATGTCCCCCTATCTCTCCTGTCCTCCAGTGTCGTCAGGTTGATTTCCCTTAACTTCTTCTCGTAGGACATACCCCTTTGCTCTGGGACTAGTCTTGTTGCAAACCTTTGCATTTTCTCTAGTTTCTTTACGTGCTTGGCTAGGTGTGAGTTCCAAACTGGTGCCGCATACTTCAATATGGGCCTAACGTACACAGTGTACAGGGTCCTGAACGATTGCTTATTAAGATGTCGGAATGCTATTCTGAGTTTTGCTAGGCGCCCATATGCTGCAGCAGTTATTTGGTTGATGTGCGCTTCAGGAGATGTGCCTGGTGTTATACTCCAAGATCTTTTTCCTTGAGTGATGATTGTAGTCTCTGGCCCCCTAGACTGTTTTTCGTCTGCGGTCTTCTTTGCCCTTCCCCAATCTTCATGACTTTGCACTTGGTGGGGTTGAACTCCAAGAGCCAATTGCTGGACCAGGTCTGCAGCCTGTCCAGATCCCTTTGTAGTTCTGCCTGGTCTTCGATCAAATGAATTCTTCTCATCAACATCATGTCACCTGCAAACAGGGAAACTTCGGAGTCTATTCCTTCCATCATGTCGTTCACAAATACCAGAAACAGCACTGGTCCTAGGACTGACCCCTGTGGGACCCCGCTGGTCACAGGTGCCCACTCTGACACCTCGCCACGTACCATGACTTGCTGCTGTCTTCCTGTGTGTGTGTGTGTGTGTGTGTGTGTGTGTGTGTGTGTGTGTGTGTGTGTGTGTGTGTGTATGTGTGTGTGTGTGTGTGTGTGTGTGTGTGCGCGCGCATGTGCATGCATGTATGTATATAGGTATGAATGTATGTTTGTTCGCTTATCTCCGGTTACAGGATTCAAGTCTCAGCACCTGACTCCGCTTCTCAACTGGCGGACACTGAATTCACTCTCTTATAGTTTCATGAGCCCTGTTATACTTTGAGACGAAAACCAATCACTGACATCATTATGACTCACCAGTGGTGTTAGCTTTCACCTGTACCCTTGAGTACCTTTTTCATGCCTCTGGAAAGCACCCTGTCTCTGTCTACCCAATCAATTCCACGAAGAGTTTTGTAAGTCGTCATGTCTTCCCATGTCTTGTCTTGTAATGTCACAAAATTTAGCTCTTAATTTTGCATAGTTCATATACCATAGCAGGACGAGTCTCGTTGAAAAACCTCTGTACATATTTATTTTTTGCTTTATTTATTTATTTGATATGTTCGATGAGATGTGGGTCCCAACTGGTGCTGCATTCTCTACGATAGACCTGACAAATGTAGTATAAAAAGACGTGAAAGAGACTGTTGAGAGACTGGAAGTTTGTCATTGATTTGCCAAACGTCCATCTTTTACAGATATTTGGCTGCATTCCTCAGGTGGTATAGAGAAGTGGGGGATGGAACGAAGGACGGCTGTGGGGAAGATCTTTGACTGGAAGGGAGTTAGTATTGCGAGTGTGTGTGTGTGTGTGAGGTAAGTTGGAAGGTAGGGTATATTTGAGTTGGTAGTGGTGGTTGGGACTTGAAAAAGGTTCGAGGCTGTGTAAAGTGTATCTCTGGAAGCTAAAAATGTGTACCTGTTATCGCCTTCCCTATTTCTGCTTCTTGCGTTTGCCAGTGTTTCATTCTTATCTGTCCAGATCGAGGTTACACACGACAATATCTTCCTCCTTAAAACAGTATTTTCTATCATGTTATTTCTGTTGCAAGTGTCAGTTCCCTGTGTGACTCGCGAATTTCTGAATAAGTGCCACTTGCTGGACGCCGTCCTCTCGACCTGTCAGTTCAATGTTAACTGGAATCTCGTGTACCTCTGCCACCCATATATTATTACTTGTTCTTTCACCTGCCTCATGAAAACTATATCCTCAGCAACCTCCTTTCTTCCTATTCCCATTTTTAACTCATTCGGACTTCACTGTGTGATTTTAACAAATCTTTTGCTCCTTCTCTTGTCTTCAGCGCCTCACGGTCTCCTAAGAGCATTTCTTCAAGGGCATTGTTTCCTCCCTCTTTCCTTCTGTCTCCTCACCTACCATTTTCATTATTATATGCCATTTTTCCTTTTCACATCATTTCCTTTCTTTTTTGAGATTCCTTAGATCTTCCCAATCAGTGTACTTTTTCATCAAGTGTTATTACACTTCACGTCTGTGCTTTGCCGTTCACAATTAATTTTTAACATATCTCTTTATGGACATCATTAACTTTATTTTCCATACTGTTTGCATTGTGGATCTAAATTCAATTAACATCACATGTTGCTGTGTCAATTGCCATTTTAGTTCCTCTTCATCCCTATCCTTTACTTTCATTTGTCGTTGGGATTCCAATTTCTTTTCTTCTCCAGTTTCACCAAGACAGGAACTCTACTTCCTCTGTTTGCTACGTGCAATGGTAAATGTCAAGCTCTTACTCCCTGTCCTTGTCAATTCTGTACAGATCGTTGGATGGAGCCTTGCCCTGGAGCAGCCTTTGGTGGGCAGGAATGGATGTGGAGGTGTGTGTGCATGTGACTGTCAGTGTGTGTGTGTGTGTGTGTGTGTGTGTGTGTGTGTGTGTGTGTGTGTGTGTGTGTGTGTGTGTGTGTGTGTGTGTGTGTGAACCTAGTAGCTGGTTGCCACTAGGTTCACACACTCCTGGCTTCGAGACCTTTATCGTGCCTCTTCTTAAAGCTATGTGTAGATTCTGCTCTATGGCTGAAAAAATACTTCCTTACGTCCCTGTGACTTATCTGCATTTTCAACTTCCATCGTTGCCCTCGTGTTCCTGTTTCCAGTCTCTCAAGCAATCTGTCCCTATAAATTCCTCTCAATATTTTAAACGTTGTTATAACCCCTCATCCCTAGCCCTTCTGTCCTCCAGTGACATCAGGCTGAGTTGCCTTAATAACCTCTCCTCATACGATATACCCCGTTAGGTTTTCCTTTGCACAAAAAAATAGTTACTGTACTAACAACTTCTAATTGGAATTCAGTCAATATTTTACACATTTTATTCATATGTATATCATGAAACAATTAATCATTTCCTGTGATTTTTTTTATATTTTGGAGTTATAACGATTGACTACGTGTGGGTTCCATACTGGTGGTACAAACTCCAGTATGAACCTGACATACACGGTGTACAGTGTCGTGAATGACTCCTTAACAAATGTCAGAGTGCTCTTTACATATTTTCCAGATGAGCATATGCTGCAGCAGCTATTTAGCTGATGTCTGACTGAGAAGATATGCTCAAGGTCTTCCTTGAGTAAGGCCTGTAACCTTTGCCTTTCGAGCCTGTACTCCGTCTGAAGTCTTCTTTTCCCTTAACCAAACTTCAAAGCTTTGCACTTTCTGGGTTTAAACTCTAGTGGCTACTTATAAGACCAGACTTACAGCCTCTCCAGATCAGTTTTTAGACTTTCCTGGTCTACTTCCGCTTGTATTCTCCTCATTAGTTTAACTTCGTCTGCGAACGGGGATGCCTCTGTCTCAATCCTTTCCGTCATGTCATTCACATAAACAGGAAACAGCACCGGCCGTAGGACTGATGCTTGTGGAACCCCACCCGTCACATGCACCCATTCTGACAGTCCTTCACGGACAATCACTCGTTGTTTCCTTCCTGTCGGGTATGCGTTGATCCACTACAGTACTTTTCCCTTTATTCCTGCACCCCAAGAAAATGTAATACGCTATCCCTCTTCTCTTAATAATCTTCTCTACAATTTTATTTGCCATACATGTCAGTGACACTGTTCTGTAGCTTAGTGCTACCTGTCTCTCGTTTCTTTAAAACTGGGACTACATTTGCTGTCTGCCACACCTCCGGCAGTTGCCCTCTGTCGATAGACTTGTTGAAGATTGTTGCTAGCGGCACACATACACAGTGCCTCTGCTTATTTTCTCAGGACCTAAGGAGAGAGATTATTTAGTCCCACCACCTTCGAGGTATCTAGTTCACACAGTAGTTTTTTCACCTCCTCCTTGGGTGTGTGTTTATGCTCGTATATGAAATTTCAGTATTTTTCAAAAGCGTTTCTGTCAATTTAGTCATTTGGAAACTAATAAAATTATATTTTCTTTAGTCAGTGCAGCTGTGTCTCCGCAATCATTAGCCAGACATGTGTGCTTATATAATCGTATGTCTGCACAGGTAATAATGTATTACCAACGTTTCGTGAAGGCAAACACAAACTTTTATCTCTGCCTTGTTAAGGGAATGGTCATACTTGTTTATTTCTAGCATTGTGAGAAGGCATGATAGCTCTCACCGAAACACACACACACACACACACACACACACACACACAGGCAGGGCCAGGAGCTAAGACTCGACCCCAGCAACCACAAATAGGGGAGTACACACACACACACACACACACACACACACACACACACCCACCCACCCACCCTCCCTCCTTACCCCCCTCTCCCTCTCCCATTCTCCCCCTTGTTTCTCCCTCCTCACTCCCCATAATCCCCCCTAAATCCCCCTCCCCACCCCTCTCCCATATAGCCGCTGTCCACAGTTCCTCCTCTACCTTCCCCCCCCCACACTCGGACAAACACACTACTAACCTAACACACAGAATTACATAAGTTTTCCATTCTGAGGCAATCAAAATAAAAAAATGGGTTGCCAGAGAGCAGGAAGGAAAACCAAGGGACAGGAGGAGGAAGCTGCAAAGGAAGATTGGGCAACAGAGCTCACAAAAAGGGAACATGAATGGGAAAAGAAACTAGAAGAACTTAGCATTAGAATGGAAGAGAGGATAGATCTGGAAAGCAAGAAGTGAGAGATGCAAGTCATAGCAGCAGAGGCTAGGATACAGAGATTAGAAGAGGAACTGAAAAATCTGAAACAGCCTAAAGAACTAAAGAACATTTTGGTAATGACATCAGAGACTGCTACCTCAGTTACAAATAAGGGGACTGTAGGGAAAGAAGGAGCAAAACTGCATGTAGAAGCTCTATCAGAAGGAACTGTAGTAAATGGAAAGAGCTAAGCTATATGTGAAGGCCCTAACAGACCACAGCAGAGCCCAGAGATAGCCAAGAAGGGAAAATGACAGGCCAGTGAGCCCAAATACAACAGTTAGTGAAACTGAAGAGAGGAAAGCTGCAATATAGGAAATTAAATCGAACGAGTGAATACACAAGGATACTCAGTGGGAGAATGAAAGGGAGAGGTCAGTCTTTGTGCATGGGCTCCAGGAAGTTGAAGGGGAAACATATGAAGCAAGAAAACAAGGGAAAAAAAACAACTTGTGAAAGCATTATAAAAGCAATAGGAGAAGATGACATGACCCAACTGGAAAATTTTTGGAGAATAGGGGGGTTTGCAAGAAGAAGAACGCAGCCAGTGAAAGTGACTTTCAAGGCAGAATCGACTCGGAACAGGATCCTGCAGGAGAAAGCAAGATTAAGGGACATGCCGGCATACAGGAAGGTGTATCTCGACCGTGACAGAACACAAGAAGAAAGGCAGAAACTGAGAGAGATGGTACAAAGGCAAACGGAGGAAAGAGTGGGGATGGAGGAGACAGATAGGAGATCCTAGACCCAGGAAGAAGATCAAATACAACCTCCCTCACAACTTCCTATAGTAGCCCCCCAACCAGGTCAACTCCAGTGCAACCAAACATTCTAAACCAAAACACCCATGCCATATCAAATGCCCCCACCCACTGCATTACAAACTCCACCCCCACAGCAACCACCCATAGTTCCTTATCAGGTCTTCCACTTCCCCAACACCAATATACCCCCCAGATCACAGTCTTAGAAAAGAAGTTGAAGGTGTGGTATACAAATGCAGATGGAATAATAAATAAGTGTGAGGAGTGGCATGAAAGAATCAAGGAGACATCTCCAGGCATAATAGCACTCACAGAAACAAAACTCACCAGAATAATAACAGATGCAATCTTTCCACCCGGATATCAAATCCTCAGGAAAGACAGAGGGAGGAGAGGGGGAGGAGGAGTTGCACTGCTCATTAAAAACCAGTTGGGTTTTGAGAAAATGGAAGGAATGGATGGCACGGGCGAAAGGGACTACTTAGTAGGAACAATCCAGTCTGAGGGACATAAGGTGATAATTGCAGTAATGTACTACCACCACAGAACTGCAGGAGGCCAAGAGAAGAATATGATGAGAGCAACAGAGCAATGGTCGACACACTAGTCGAGGTGGCCAGAAGAGCACACATGGGGGAGCAAAGTTATGAGTGATTTCAATCACAAGGAGATTCACTGGGAAAACCTGGAGCCCCATAGATGTTCCGAAACATGGAGAGCCAAGATGATGGATGTGGTACTGGAAAACCTCATGTTAGAGATGCTACCAGAGAGAGAGGTGAGGATGATCCAGCAAGACTGGACCTTGTATTCACCCTGAGTAGTTCGGACATCGAGAATATCATGTATGAAAGGCCCCTAGGAGCTAATGATCATGTAGTTCTGAGCTTTGGCTATGTAGTTGAGCTTCAAGTGGAGAGAGTAGCAGGAATAGGATGGGAAAACCAAACTACAAAAGGGGGAACTACTCTGGCATGAGGAACTTCCTGCAAGACATTCAGTGGGAGAGGGAACTGTCAAGAAAACCATTACAAGAAATGATGGACTATGTGACAACAAAATGCAAGGAGGCAGAGGAGAGGTTTGTTCCCAAGGGAAACAGAAATAATGGGAAGAACAGAACAAGTCCTTGGTTCACCCAAAGGTGTAGGGGGTCAAAAAACTAGGTGTACTAGAGAATGGAAAAGGTAAAGAAGACAGAGAACTCAGGAAAATAAAGAGATTAGCTGAAGAGCCAGAAACGAATATGCACAGATAAGAAGGGAGGCTCAGCGACAATATGAAAATGACATAGCATCGAAAGTCAAGTCTGACCCGAAGCTGCTGTATAGCACATCAGGAGGAAAACAACAGTCAAGGACCAGGTAATCATAATGAGGAAGGGTGATGGGGAGTTCACAAGAAACGACCGAGAGGTATGTGAGGAGCTCAACACAAGATTTAAGAAAGTATTTACAGTGGAAACCAGTAGGACTCCAGGAAATCAGAACAGGTGGGTACACCAACAAGTGCTGGATGAGGTACACATAACCAAGGAGGAGGTGAAGAAGCTGCTATGTGAACTTGACACCTCAAAGGCGGTGGAACCAGACAATATCTCTCCCTGGGTCCTTAGAGAGGGAACAGAGATGCTGTGTGTGCCATTAACACAGATCTTCAACACATCCATTGAAACTGGGCAACTCCCTGAGGTATGGAAGATGGCAAATGTAGTCCCAATTTTTAAAATGGGAGACAGACATGAGGCATTAAACTACAGAACTGTGTCACTAACGTGTATAGTATGCAAAGTCATGGAGAAGATCATCAGGAGGAGAGCGGTGGAGCACCTGGAAATAAACAAGTGTATAATTGACAACCAGCATGGTTTCAGGGAAGGAAAATCCTGTGTCACAAACCTACTGGAGTTTTATGACAAGGTGACAGAAGTAAGACAAGAGAGAGAGGGGTGGATCGACTGCATTTTTTTGGACTGCAAAAAAGCCTTCGACACACTTTCTCACAAGAGGTTACTGCAAAAGCTAGAGGATCAGGCACATATAACAGGAAAGGCAATACAATGGATCAGAGAATACCTGACAGGGAGGTAACAACGAGTCATGGTACGTGACGAGGTGTCAGAGTGGGCGCCTGTGACAAGCGGGGATCCACAGGGGTCAGTCCTAGGACCTGTGCTGTTTTTGGTATATGTGAATGACATAACGGAAGGCATAGACTCAGAAGTGTCCTTGTTTGCAGATGATGTGAAGTTAATGAGAAGAATCAAATCGGACGAGGATCAGGCAGGACTACAAAGAGACCTGGACAGGCTACAAACCTGGTCCAGCAACTGGCTCCTTGAGTTTAACACTGCCAAATGCAAAGTCATGAAGATTGGGAAAGGGCAAAGAAGACCGCAGACACAATATAGTCTAGATGGCCAAAGACTGCAAGCCTCACTCAAGGAAAAAGATCTTGGGGTGAGTATAACACCGAGCATATCTCCTGAGGTGCACATCAATCAGATAACTGCTGCAGCATACGGGCTTCTGGCAAACCTACGGATAATGTTCCGATACCTCAGTAAGGAATCGTTTAAGACTCTGTATACCATTTACGTCAGGCCCATACTGGAGTATGCAGCACCAGTTTGGAATCCACACCTAGTCAAGCACGTCAAGAAATTAGAGAAAGTGCAAAGGTTTGCAACAAGACTAGTCCCAGAGCCACGGGGATTGACCTACGAAGAAAGGTTTAGGGAAATCAGCCTGACGACACTGGAGGACAGGAGGGTCAGGGGAGACATGATAACGACATATAAAATACTGTGCGGAATAGACAAGGTGGACAAAGACGGGATGTTCCAGAGATGGGACACAGACACAAGAGGTCACAATTGGAAGTTGAAGACTCAGATGAATCAAAGGGATGTTAGGAAGTATTTCTTCAGTCATAGAGTAGTCAGGCCGTGGAATAGCCTAGAAAGTGACGTAGTGGAGGCGGGAACCATACATAGTTTTAAGGCGAGGTATGATAAAGCTCATGGGGCAGGGAGAGAGAGGACCTAGTAGCAATCAGCGAAGAGGCGGGGCCAGGAGCTATGAATCGACCCCTGCAACCACAAATAGGTAAGTACAAATAGGTGAGTACACACAAACACACACACACACACACACAAAAGCACACACACACATACACACACACGGCACCAGTTTGGAACCCACACCTAGCCAAGCACGTGAAGAAACTAGAGAAAGAGCAAAGGTTTACAACAAGACTAGTCCCAGAGCTAAGAGGTATGTCCTACGAGGAGAGGTTAAGGGAAATCAACCTGACGACACTGGAGGACAGGAGAGATAGGGGGGACGTGATAACGACATACAAAATACTGAGAGGAATTGACAAGGTGGACAAAGACAGGATGTTCCAGAGACTGGACACAGTAACAAGGGGACACAGTTGGAAGCTGAAGACACAGATGAATCACAGGGATGTTAGGAAGTATTTCTTCAGCCACAGAGTAGTCAGTAAGTGGAATAGTTTGGGAAGCGATGTAGTGGAGGCAGGATCCATACATAGCTTTAAGCAGAGGTATGATAAAGCTCACGGCTCAGGGAGAGTGACCTAGTAGCGATCAGTGAAGAGGCGGGGCCAGGAGCTTGGACTCGACCCCTGCAACCTCAACTAGGTGAGAACTAGGTGAGTACACACACACACACACACCCACACACACTCACACACACACACACACACACACACACACACACACACAAACACACACACACACACACACATACATAAGAACATAAGAACATAACGAAGGAACACTGCAGAAGGCCTACTGGCCCATGCGAGGCAGGTTCAAGTCTCCTACCGGCTTAAGCCAGTGCACCCAACCTAGTCAGGTCAGGTCACATTGACTTAAGGGAGGAACACGGCAACCGACCTGGTAGCACAAGCTATCAGGTCCAACTCACACCCACCCTCATCCACTCATGTATTTATCCAACCTATTTTTAAAGCTACACAACGTTCTGGCCTGTATAACTGTACTCGGGAGTTTGTTCCACTCATCCACAACTCTATTACCAAACCAGTACTTTCCTATATCCTTCCTGAATCTGAATTTTTCCAACTTAAAACCATTGCTGCGAGTCCTGTCTAGGCTAGATATTTTCAGCACACTATTTACATCCCCTTTATTTATTCCTGTCTTCATTTATACATCTCAATCATATCCCCCCTAATTCTACGTCCTTCTAGAGAGTGCAGATTCAGCGCCCTTAGTCTATCCTCATAGGGAAGGTTTCTGATACATGGGATCAACTTTGTCATCCTCCTTTGCACATTTTCCAGAGAATTTATATCCATTCTGTAATACGGTGACCAAAACTGTGCAGCATAATCTAAATGAGGCCTAACCAAGGATGCATAGAGTTGAAGAACAACCTGAGGACTCCTATTATTTATGCTTCTTGATATGAAGCCAAGGATTCTATTAGCTTTATTGCGAACACTTATGCACTGTTGTCTTGGTTTCAGATTACTGCTAACCAGAACTCCTAAATCTTTTTCGCAATCCGTAATATTAAGATCTACATTATTTAGTTTATATGTGGCATGGTTATTGTCCTGTCCAACATTTAGAATTTTGCATTTGTCTATATTAAACTGCATCTGCCACTTCTCCGACCACTGCATCAGTCTATTCAAATCTTCCTGGAGTGCTTGAATGTCCTCGTCAGAATGAATTGGACGGCCTATTTTGGTGTCATCGGCAAACTTGCCGATGTCGCTCTTTATGCCGTCATCTATGTCGTTTATGTAGATTGTGAACAGCAGGGGGCCCAACACTGACCCCTGTGGAACACCGCTCGTGAGGCTTCCCCACTCTGATTTCTCCCCATTTATGCAAACTCTCTGCTGCCTATTTGTCAACCATGCCTCTATCCAGGAAAAAATTTCTCCTCCTATTCCATGTGCCTTAATTTTCCTCAATAGTCTCTGATGTGGGACCCTCAAAAGCCTTACTGAAGTCCATATACACAATATCATATTCATTACCATGATCTACCTCCTCAAATACCTTAGTGAAAAAAATTAATAAATTCGTAAGGCAGGAACGCCCCTTTGTAAAACCATGCTGAGATTCGTTGATTAATTTATGCTTTTCAAGGTGGCTACGAACTGCCTCGGCAATTATTGATTCCATAAATTTTCCCACTATGGAGGTTAGGCTTATTGGTCTATAGTTCGAAGCTATACACACACACACACACACACACACACACACACACACACACACACACAAACACACACACACACACACACACACACACACACACACACACACACACACACACATACACACACACACATACACACACACACACACACAAACACACACACACATACAAACACACACACATACAAACACACACACACACATACACACATACATACAAACACACACACACACACAGGAAGACAGCAGCGAGTCATGGTACGTGGCGAGGTGTCAGAGTGGGCACCTGTGACCAGCGGGGTCCCGCAGGGGTCAGTCCTAGGACCAGTGCTGTTTCTGGTATTTGTGAACGACATGACGGAAGGAATAGACTCTGAGGTGTCCCTGTTTGCAGATGACGTGAAGTTGATGAGAAGAATACACTCGATCGAAGACCAGGCAGAACTACAAAGGGATCTGGACAGGCTGCAGACCTGGTCCAGCAACTGGCTCCTGGAGTTCAATCCCACCAAGTGCAAAGTCATGAAGATTGGGGAAGGGCAAAGAAGGCCGCAGACGGAGTACAGTCTAGGGGGTCAGAGACTACAAACCTCACTCAAGGAAAAAGATCTTGGGGTGAGTATAACACCAGGCACATCTCCTGAAGCGCACATCAACCAACTAACTGCTGCAGCATATGGGCGCCTAGCAAACCTCAGAACAGCATTCCGACATCTTAATAAGGAATCGTTCAGGACCCTGTACACCGTATACGTTAGGCCCATATTGGAGTATGCGGCACCAGTTTGGAACCCACACCTAGCCAAGCACGTAAAGAAACTAGAGAAAGTGCAAAGGTTTGCAACAAGACTAGTCCCAGAGCTAAGAGGTATGTCCTACGAGGAGAGGTTAAGGGAAATCAACCTGACGACACTGGAGGACAGGAGAGATAGGGGGGACATGATAACGACATACAAAATACTGAGAGGAATTGACAAGGTGGACAAAGACAGGATGTTCCAGAGATTGGACACAGTAACAAGGGGACACAGTTGGAAGCTGAAGACACAGATGAATCACAGGGATGTTAGGAAGTATTTCTTCAGCCACAGAGTAGTCAGTAAGTGGAATAGTTTGGGAAGCGATGTAGTGGAGGCAGGATCCATACATAGCTTTAAGCAGAGGTATGATAAAGCTCACGGCTCAGGGAGAGTGACCTAGTAGCGATCAGTGAAGAGGCGGGGCCAGGAGCTCGGACTCGACCCCCGCAACCTCAACTAGGTGAGTACAACTAGGTGAGTACACACACACACACACACCCACACACACTCACACACACACACACACACACACACACACACACACACAAACACACACACACACACACACATACATAAGAACATAAGAACATAACGAAGGAACACTGCAGAAGGCCTACTGGCCCATGCGAGGCAGGTTCAAGTCTCCTACCGGCTTAAGCCAGTGCACCCAACCTAGTCAGGTCAGGTCACATTGACTTAAGGGAGGAACACGGCAACCGACCTGGTAGCACAAGCTATCAGGTCCAACTCACACCCACCCTCATCCACTCATGTATTTATCCAACCTATTTTTAAAGCTACACAACGTTCTGGCCTGTATAACTGTACTCGGGAGTTTGTTCCACTCATCCACAACTCTATTACCAAACCAGTACTTTCCTATATCCTTCCTGAATCTGAATTTTTCCAACTTAAAACCATTGCTGCGAGTCCTGTCTAGGCTAGATATTTTCAGCACACTATTTACATCCCCTTTATTTATTCCTGTCTTCATTTATACATCTCAATCATATCCCCCCTAATTCTACGTCCTTCTAGAGAGTGCAGATTCAGCGCCCTTAGTCTATCCTCATAGGGAAGGTTTCTGATACATGGGATCAACTTTGTCATCCTCCTTTGCACATTTTCCAGAGAATTTATATCCATTCTGTAATACGGTGACCAAAACTGTGCAGCATAATCTAAATGAGGCCTAACCAAGGATGCATAGAGTTGAAGAACAACCTGAGGACTCCTATTATTTATGCTTCTTGATATGAAGCCAAGGATTCTATTAGCTTTATTGCGAACACTTATGCACTGTTGTCTTGGTTTCAGATTACTGCTAACCAGAACTCCTAAATCTTTTTCGCAATCCGTAATATTAAGATCTACATTATTTAGTTTATATGTGGCATGGTTATTGTCCTGTCCAACATTTAGAATTTTGCATTTGTCTATATTAAACTGCATCTGCCACTTCTCCGACCACTGCATCAGTCTATTCAAATCTTCCTGGAGTGCTTGAATGTCCTCGTCAGAATGAATTGGACGGCCTATTTTGGTGTCATCGGCAAACTTGCCGATGTCGCTCTTTATGCCGTCATCTATGTCGTTTATGTAGATTGTGAACAGCAGGGGGCCCAACACTGACCCCTGTGGAACACCGCTCGTGAGGCTTCCCCACTCTGATTTCTCCCCATTTATGCAAACTCTCTGCTGCCTATTTGTCAACCATGCCTCTATCCAGGAAAAAATTTCTCCTCCTATTCCATGTGCCTTAATTTTCCTCAATAGTCTCTGATGTGGGACCCTCAAAAGCCTTACTGAAGTCCATATACACAATATCATATTCATTACCATGATCTACCTCCTCAAATACCTTAGTGAAAAAAATTAATAAATTCGTAAGGCAGGAACGCCCCTTTGTAAAACCATGCTGAGATTCGTTGATTAATTTATGCTTTTCAAGGTGGCTACGAACTGCCTCGGCAATTATTGATTCCATAAATTTTCCCACTATGGAGGTTAGGCTTATTGGTCTATAGTTCGAAGCTATACACACACACACACACACACACACACACACACACACACACACACACAAACACACACACACACACACACACACACACACACACACACACACACACACACACATACACACACACACATACACACACACACACACACACACACATACACACACACACACACACACACACACACACACACACACACACACACACATACACACACACACACACACACACACAGGAAGACAGCAGCGAGTCATGGTACGTGGCGAGGTGTCAGAGTGGGCACCTGTGACCAGCGGGGTCCCGCAGGGGTCAGTCCTAGGACCAGTGCTGTTTCTGGTATTTGTGAACGACATGACGGAAGGAATAGACTCTGAGGTGTCCCTGTTTGCAGATGACGTGAAGTTGATGAGAAGAATACACTCGATCGAAGACCAGGCAGAACTACAAAGGGATCTGGACAGGCTGCAGACCTGGTCCAGCAACTGGCTCCTGGAGTTCAATCCCACCAAGTGCAAAGTCATGAAGATTGGGGAAGGGCAAAGAAGGCCGCAGACGGAGTACAGTCTAGGGGGTCAGAGACTACAAACCTCACTCAAGGAAAAAGATCTTGGGGTGAGTATAACACCAGGCACATCTCCTGAAGCGCACATCAACCAACTAACTGCTGCAGCATATGGGCGCCTAGCAAACCTCAGAACAGCATTCCGACATCTTAATAAGGAATCGTTCAGGACCCTGTACACCGTATACGTTAGGCCCATATTGGAGTATGCGGCACCAGTTTGGAACCCACACCTAGCCAAGCACGTAAAGAAACTAGAGAAAGTGCAAAGGTTTGCAACAAGACTAGTCCCAGAGCTAAGAGGTATGTCCTACGAGGAGAGGTTAAGGGAAATCAACCTGACGACACTGGAGGACAGGAGAGATAGGGGGGACATGATAACGACATACAAAATACTGAGAGGAATTGACAAGGTGGACAAAGACAGGATGTTCCAGAGATTGGACACAGTAACAAGGGGACACAGTTGGAAGCTGAAGACACAGATGAATCACAGGGATGTTAGGAAGTATTTCTTCAGCCACAGAGTAGTCAGTAAGTGGAATAGTTTGGGAAGCGATGTAGTGGAGGCAGGATCCATACATAGCTTTAAGCAGAGGTATGATAAAGCTCACGGCTCAGGGAGAGTGACCTAGTAGCGATCAGTGAAGAGGCGGGGCCAGGAGCTCGGACTCGACCCCCGCAACCTCAACTAGGTGAGTACACACACACACATACGCATACACACATACACACACACACACACACACACACACACACACACACACACACACACACACACACACACACACACACACAGACACACACACAGGTACCAACTCCACCAAAACAAGAAAATAATTACACAGAACACACCTGGCACTCAACAGCATCCTGTCTCTCATTTCACATAACCAACACCATCTCGAGGGCATTATAACCTTAGAGCTCAGTACACAGGATACGGAGACCTAGAGTGAAACCTGTGGCATCCTGTTGTATAGCATTATCTCGCTGCCACGAGCCCCTGCCAAGTAATGAGTAGAATGAAAGACTTTATGCGTCGATATATTCTTGAGCTCAAGTCCGGAGTCAACCGTAGTCGCTTGGAGAGGATTTTTTATTAATATTTTGTACTTGAGAGGTGTACAGGAGGAGGAGGAGAGGTATGGGAAAGCTAGAGACAAAAGAATTTAAGATGATAAGAAGGTAAGACGAGGGAAGTTAAGAAGACGGAGGTAAGAAGAGGGATATATAAGTTGAATGGAAGATGAGAAAGGGTCAGAAAGAAAGAGACAATGATTAGGCTAGAACTGAAAGACAGGGGAAGGGGAAAGACAGAGAAATAATAGGACAGGAAGATAATGGGTCATTCAGAGACATGAGGATAACGGAATGAGAAGAAAAAAGATAAGCTAAAATGACGAAAAAATGAGGATTAGAGAAGAAAATATAGTGGGAAGATAAGGGAAGACGGGAATATAGAGGATTAGACATGAGTTTAACATTGCTGGCGAGGGCGTCAAGAATGTAGTGCTTACCATGCTTGAATACACTGGTAAGGTGACTACAGTGGTTGATGACAACCTTGCTGTTGGCGTTGACCAGGTAGAGAGGTTGGTAGGTGGAAAGGAGGTGGGAAGGTGACAGGGAGGTAGGAAGGTGGCAGGGTGGTAGGAAGGTGGCAGGGAGGTGGGAAGGAGAAGGGAGGTTGGAAGGTGGAAGGGAGGTGGGAAGGGGCAGGGAGGTTGGAAGGAGGCATGGATGTAGGAACGGGGTAGGGAGGTAAGAAAAGGGCAGGGAGGTGAGAAAGGGGCAGGGAGGTGGGAAAGTGGCAGGGAGGTGGGAAGGTGGCAGGGAGGTGGGAAGGAGGCAGGGAGGGGGAAAAGGGGCAGGAAGGTGGAAAGGTGGCAGGGAGGTGGGAAGGTGGTAGGAAGGTGGCAGGGAAGTGGGAAGGTGGCAGGGAGCTTGGAAGGTGCAGGGGGGTAGGAAGGGGCAGGGAGGTGGGAAAGGGGCAGGGAGGTGGGAAGGTGGCAGGGAGGTGGGAAGGTGGCAGGGAGGTCGGAAGAAGGCAGGGAGGAGGGAAGGTGGAAGGGAGGAAGGGAGGTGGGAAGGTGGAAGGCAGGTGGGAATGAGGCAGGGAGGTGGGAAGGTGGCAGGGATGTGGGAAAGGGCAAAGGAGGTAGGAAGGTAGCAGGGAGGTGGGAAGGTGACAGGGAGGTGAGAAGGTGACAGGGAGGTGAGAAGGTGGCAGGGAGGTGGGAAGGTGGCAAGGAAGTGGGAAGGTGGCAGGGAGGTGGGAAGGTGGCAGGGAGGTGGGAAAGTGGCAGGGAGGTGGGAAGGTGGCAGGGAGGTGGGAAGGAAAGGAGGTTGGAAGGGGAAGGAAGGTGGGAAGGGGAAGGGGGCAGGGAGGTGGGAAGGTGGCAGGGATGTGGGAAGGGGGCCGGGAGGTGGGAAGGTGGCAGGGAGGTGGGAAGGTGGCAGGGAAGTGGGAAGGAGGCAGGGAGGTGGGAAGGTGGCTGGGAGGTGGGAAGGGCAGAGAGGTGGGAAGGGGGCAGGGAGGTGGGAAGGTGGGAGGGAGGTGGGAAGGGGGCAGGAAGGAGGGAAGGTGGAAGGGAGGTGGAAAGGAGGCAGGGAGGTGGGAAGGTGGAAGGGAGGTGGGAAGGTGGAAGGGAGGTGGGAAGGAGGCAGGGAGGAGGGAAGGTGGCAGGGATGTGGGAAAAAGCAAGGAAGGTAGGAAGGTGGCAGGGAGGTAGGAAGGTGACAGGGAGGTGGGAAGGTGGCAGGGAGATGGAAAGAGGGCTTCGAGGTGGGAAAGTGGAAGGGAGGTGGGAATGTGGCAGGGAGGTGGGAAGAGGGCAGGGATGTGGGAAAGGGGAAGGTAGGTAGGAAGGTGGCAGGGAGGTGGGAAGGTGACAGGGAGGTGGGAAGGTGGCAGGGAGATGGAAAGAGGGCTTCGAGGTGGGAAAGTGGAAGGGAGGTGGGAATGTGGCAGGGAGGTGGGAAGAGGGCAGGGATGTGGGAAAGGGGAAGGGAAGTAGGAAGGTGGCAGGGAGGTGGGAAGGTGGCAGGGATGTAGAAAGAGGGCAGGGAGGTGGGAAGGTGGCAGGGAGTTGGGAAGGGGTCATGGTGCCAGGGAGGGTGGCAGGGAGGTGGGGAAGGGGGTAGAGGTGGGTAGGAAGTAGGGAGGTGGGAAGGTGGAAGGGATGTAGGAAGGTGGAAGGGAGGCCAGGAAGGTGGAAGGAGGTGGGAAGGTGGCAGGGAGGTGGGAAGGGGCAGGAGGTGGGAAGGGGGCAGTGAGGTGGGAAGGTGGCGAGGAGGTGGGAAGGTGGCAGGGAGGTGGGAGGTAGGTGGGAAGGTGGCAGGGAGGTGGGGAAGGTGACAGGAGGTGGGAATGTGGCAGGGAGTTGGGAAGGGGTCATGGTGGCAGGGGAGGGTGGAGGGGAGGATCGGAGGGGAGGTGAGGTAGGAAGCAGGGAGGTGGGAAGGTGGGGAAGGAGGTAGGAAGGTGGAAGGGAGGAGGTAGGAAGGTGGAAGGAGGTGGGAAGGTGGCAGGAGGTGGGAAGGGGGCAGGCAGGTGGGAAGGGGGCAGGGAGGTGGGAAGGTGGCAGAGAGTTGGGAAGGGGCCATGGTGCCAGGGAGGTGGGAAGGGAGGGGGCAGAGAGGTGGGTAGGAAGCAGGGGAGGTGGGAAGGTGGAAGGGAGGGGTGGAAAGGAGGCAGGAGGTGGGAAGGTGGAAGGGAGGTGGGAAGGGAGCTGGGAGGTGGAAAGGTGACAGGGATGTGGGAAGGTGGCAGAGGAGGGTGGGAAGGTGGTATGGAGATGGGAATGTGGCATGGAGTTGGGGAAGGGGTCATGGGGGTGGGAGGGAGAGTGGCAGGGAGGGTGGGAAGGTGGCAGGGAGGTGGGTAGGAAACAGGGAGGTGGGAAGGTTGCAGGGAGGTGGGAAGGTGGAAGGGAGGTGGGAAGGTGGCAGGGAGGTGGGAAGGTGGCACTGAGGTGGGAGGGTGTCAAGGAGATGGGAAGGTGGCAGTGAGATGGTAAGGGGGCAGGGAGATGGGAAGGGGGCAGGGAGGTGGGAAGGTGGCAGGGAGGTTGGAGGTAGGTGGGAAGGTGGCAGGGAGGTGGGAAGGGGGCAGGGAGGTGGGAAGGGGGCAGGGAGGTTGAAAGGAGTCAGGGATGTGGGAAGGTGGCAGGGAGGTGGGAAGGTGACAGGGAGGTGGAAATGTGGCAGGGAGTTGGGAAGTGGTCATTGAGGTTTGAAGGTGGCAGGGAGGTGGGAAGGTGGCAGGGAGGTGGGAAGGTGGCAGGGAGTTGGGAAGGTGGCAGGGAGGTGGGAATGGGTCAGGCAGGTGGGAGGGTGGCAAGGAGGTGGAAAGTGGCGGGTGGGTGGGAAAGTGACAGGGAGGTGAGAATGTGGCAGGGAGTTAGGAAGGGGTCATGGAGGTGGGACGGTCGCAGGGAGGTGGGAAGGCGGTAGGGAGGTGGGAAGGGGGCAGGGTGGTGGGTAGGAAGCAGGGAGGAGGGAAGGTGGCACGGAGGTGGGAAGGTGGCAGGAAGGTGGGAAGGTGGCAGGGAGGTGGGAAGGTGGAGGCAGGAAAGTGGGAAGGGGGCAGTGAGGTGGGAAGGGGCAGGAGGTGGGAAGGTGGCAGGTAGGTGGGAAGGTGGCAGGAGGAAAGGGAAAGGGCCGGGATGTGGGAAGGTGGCAGAGGTGGGAAGGTGGCAGGTAGGTGGGAAGGTGGCAGGGAGGTGGGAAAGGGGCCGGGATGTGGGTAGGAAGCATGGAGGTGCGATGGTGGCAGGGAGGTGGGAAGGTCGCAGGGAGGTGGGAAGGTGGCATGTAGGTGGAAGGTGGCAGGGTGTGGGAAGGTGGCAGGGAGGTTGGAAGGTGGCAGGGAGGTGGGTAGGAAGCAGGGAGGGGGGAAGGTGGCAAGGAGGTGGGAAGGTGGCAAGGAGGTGGGAAGGTGGCAGGAGGTGGAAAGGAGGCAGGGAGGTGGGAAGGTGGCAGGGAGGTGGGAGGGTGGCCGGGAGGTGGGAAGTTGGCAGGGAGGTGGGAAGGTGGCAGGAAGGTGGGAAGTTGGGAGAGAGGTGGGAAGTTGGCAGGGAGGTGGGAAGGTGGCAGGGATGTGGGAAAGGGCAAAGGAGGTAGGAAGGGAGCAGGGAGGTGGGAAGGTGACAGGGAGGTGAGAAGGTGACAGGGAGGTGAGAAGGTGGCAGGGAGGTGGGAAGGTGGCAAGGAAGTGGGAAGGTGGCAGGGAGGTGGGAAGGTGGCAGGGAGGTGGGAAAGTGGCAGGGAGGTGGGAAGGTGGCAGGGGAGGTGGGAAGGAAGGAGGTTGGAAGGGGAAGGAAGGTGGGAAGGGGCAGGGAGGTGGGAAGGTGGCAGGGATGTAAGGGAAGGGGGCCGGGAGGTGGGAAGGTGGCAGGGAGGTGGGAAGGTGGCAGGGAAGTGGGAAGGGGAGGCAGGAGGTGGGAAGGTGGCAGGGAGGGTGGGAAGGGGCAGAGAGGTGGGAAGGGGGCAGGGAGGTGGGAAGGTGGTGGGAGGGGAGGTGGGAAGGGGGCAGGAAGGAGGGGAAGGTGGAAGGGAGGTGGAAAGGAGGCCGGGAGGTGGGAAGGTGGAAGGGAGGTGGGAAGGTGGAAGGGAGGTGGGAAGGAGGTGGAGGAGGCAGGAGGAGGGAAGGTGGCAGGGATGATGGGAAAAAGCAAGGAAGGTGGAAGGTGGAGGAGGTGGCAGGAAGGTAGGAAGGTGACAGGAGGTGGAAGGTGGGAGGAGATGGAAAGAGGGCTTGGGATTGGAGGGAAAGTGGAAGGAGGTGGGAATGTGGCAGGGAGGTGGGAAGGAAGAGGGCAGGGATGTGGGAAAGGGGAAGGTAGGTAGGAAGGTGGCAGGGAGGTGGGAAGGTGACAGGGAGGTGGGGAAGGTGGCAGGGGAGATGGAAAGAGGGCTTCGAGGTGGGAAAGTGGAAGGGGAGGTGGGAATGTGGCAGGAGGGTGGGAAGAGGGAGGGGATGTAAGGAAGGGGAAGGAAGTAGGGAAGGTGGTGGAGGAGGTGGGAAGGTGGCAGGGATGTAGAAAGAGGGCAGGGAGGTGGGAATGTGGCAGGGAGTTGGGAAGGGGTCATGGTGGCAGGGAGGGTGGCAGGGAGGTCGGAAGGGGGTAGAGAGGTGGGTAGGAAGCAGGGAGGTGGGAAGGTGGAAGGGAGGTAGGAAGGTGGAAGGGAGGTAGGAAGGTGGAAGGGAGGTGGGAAGGTGGCAGGGAGGTGGGAAGGGGGCAGGGAGGTGGGAAGGGGGCAGTGAGGTGGGAAGGTGGCAGGGAGGTGGGAAGGTGGCAGGGAGGTGGGAGGTAGGTGGGAAGGTGGCAGGGAGGTGGGAAGGTGACAGGGAGGTGGGAATGTGGCAGGGAGTTGGGAAGGGGTCATGGTGGCAGGGAGGGTGGCAGGGAGGTCGGAAGGGGGTAGAGAGGTGGGTAGGAAGCAGGGAGGTGGGAAGGTGGAAGGGAGGTAGGAAGGTGGAAGGGAGGTAGGAAGGTGGAAGGGAGGTGGGAAGGTGGCAGGGAGGTGGGAAGGGGGCAGGCAGGTGGGAAGGGGGCAGGGAGGTGGGAAGGTGGCAGAGAGTTGGGAAGGGGCCATGGTGCCAGGGAGGTGGGAAGGGGGCAGAGAGGTGGGTAGGAAGCAGGGAGGTGGGAAGGTGGAAGGGAGGTGGAAAGGAGGCAGGGAGGTGGGAAGGTGGAAGGGAGGTGGGAAGGGAGCTGGGAGGTGGAAAGGTGACAGGGATGTGGGAAGGTGGCAGGGAGGTGGGAAGGTGGTATGGAGATGGGAATGTGGCATGGAGTTGGGAAGGGGTCATGGTGGGAGGGAGAGTGGCAGGGAGGTGGGAAGGTGGCAGGGAGGTGGGTAGGAAACAGGGAGGTGGGAAGGTTGCAGGGAGGTGGGAAGGTGGAAGGGAGGTGGGAAGGTGGCAGGGAGGTGGGAAGGTGGCACTGAGGTGGGAGGGTGTCAAGGAGATGGGAAGGTGGCAGTGAGATGGTAAGGGGGCAGGGAGATGGGAAGGGGGCAGGGAGGTGGGAAGGTGGCAGGGAGGTTGGAGGTAGGTGGGAAGGTGGCAGGGAGGGTGGGAAGGGCAGGGGAGGTGGGAAGGGGGCAGGAGGTTGAAAGGTGTCAGGGATGTGGGAAGGTGGCAGGAGGTGGGAAGGTGACAGGGAGGTGGAAATGTGGCAGGGAGTTGGGAAGTGGTCATTGAGGTGTGAAGGTGGCAGGAGGTGGGAAGGTGGCAGGGAGGTGGGAAGGTGGCAGGGAGTTGGGAAGGTGGCAGGGAGGTGGGAATGGGTCAGGCAGGTGGGAGGGTGGAAGGAGGTGGAAAGTGGCGGGTGGGTGGTAAAGTGACAGGGAGGTGAGAATGTGGCAGGGAGTTAGGAAGGGGTCATGGAGGTGGGAAGGTCGCAGGGAGGTGGGAAGGCGGTAGGGAGGTGGGAAGGGGGCAGGGTGGTGGGTAGGAAGCAGGGAGGTGGGAAGGTGGCAAGGAGGTGGGAAGGTGGCAGGAAGGTGGGAAGGTGGCAGGGAGGTGGGAAGGTGGCAGGAAGAGAAGTGGGAAGGGGGCAGTGAGGTGGGAAGGGGAGGGACAGGAGGTGGGAAGGTGGCAGGTAGGTGGGAAGGTGGCAGGGAGGTGGGAAAGGGGCCGGGATGTGGGAAGGTGGCAGAGAGGTGGGAAGGTGGCAGGTAGGTGGGAAGGTGGCAGGGAGGTGGGAAAGGGGCCGGGATGTGGGTAGGAAGCATGGAGGTGCGATGGTGGCAGGAGGTGGGAAGGGGCAGGGCAGGAGGTGGATGGCATGTAGGTGGAAGGTGGCAGGGTGTGGGAAGGTGGCAGGGAGGGTGGTTGGAAGGGGGCAGGGAGGTGGGTAGGAAGCAGGGAGGGGGGAAGGTGGCAAGGAGGTGGGAAGGTGGCAAGGAGGTGGGAAGGTGGCAGGGAGGTGGAAAGGAGGCCGGGATGTGGGAAGGTGGCAGAGAGGTGGGAAGGTGGCAGGTAGGTGGGAAGTTGGCAGGGAGGTGGGAAGGTGGCAGGAAGGTGGGAAGTTGGGAGAGAGGTGGGAAGTTGGCAGGGAGGTGGGAAGGTGGCAGGGATGTGGGAACGTAGCAGGGAGGTGGAAAGGTGGCAGGGAGGTGGAAAGGTGGCAGGGAGGTGGAAAGGTGGCAGGGTGGTGGGAAGGTGGCAGGGAGGTGGGAAGGTGGCACGGAGGTGGGAAGATGGCAGGGAGGTGGGAAGGTGGCAGGGAGGTGGGAAGGTGGCAGGGAGGTGGGAAGGTGGTAGGGAAGTTTGAAGGTGACAGGGAGGGAGGTGGAAGGTGGCAGGGAGGTGGGAAGGTGGCAGGAGGTGGGAAGGTGGCAGGGGAAGTTTGAAGGTGGCAGGGAGGTGGGAAGGTGGCAGGAGGTGGGAAGGTGGCAGGGAGGTGGGAAGGTGGCAGGGAAGTTTGTAGGTGGCTGGGTGGTGGGAAGGTGGCTGGGAGGTGGGAAGGTGGCAGGGAGGTGGGAAGGTGGCAGGGAGGTGGGAAGGTGGCAGGGAGGTGGGAAGGTGGCAGGGAGGTGGGAAGGTGGCAGGGAGGTGGGAAGGTGGAAGGGAGGTGGGAAGGTGGCAGTGAGGTGGGAAGGTGGCAGGGAGGTGGGAAGGTGGCAGGGAGGTGGGAAGGTGGCAGGGAGGTGGGAAGGTGAGGTGGGAAGGTGACAGGGAGGTAGGAAGGTGGCAGGGTGGTAGGAAGGTGGCAGGGAGGTGGGAAGGAGAAGGGAGGTTGGAAGGTGGAAGGGAGGTGGGAAGGGGCAGGGAGGTTGGAAGGAGGCATGGAGGTAGGAACGGGGTAGGGAGGTAAGAAGGGGGGCAGGGAGGTGAGAAGGGGGAAGGGAGGTGGGAAGGTGGAAGGGAGGTGGGAAGATGGCAGGGAGGTGGGAAGGTGGCAGGGAAGTTTGAAGGTGGCAGGGAGGTGGGAAGGTGGCAGGGAGGTGGGAAGGTGGCAGGGAGGTTTGAAGGTGGCAGGGAGGTGGGAAGGTGGCAGGGAGGTGGGAAGGTGGCAGGAAGGTTTGAAGGTGGCAGGGAGGTGGGAAGGTGGCAGGGAGGTGGGAAGGTGGCAGGGAGGTGGGAAGGTGGCAGGGAGGTGGGAAGGTGGCAGGGAAGTTTGAAGGTGGCAGGGAGGTGGGAAGGTGGCAGGGAGGTGGGAAGGTGGCAGGGAGGTGGGAAGGTGGCAGGGAGGTTTGAAGGTGGCAGGGAGGTGGGAAGGTGGCAGGGAGGTGGGAAGGTGGCAGGGAGGTTTGAAGGTGGCAGGGAGGTGGGAAGGTGGCAGGGAGGTGGGAAGGTGGCAGGGAAGTTTGAAGGTGGCAGGGAGGTGGGAAGGTGGCAGGGAGGTGGGAAGGTGGCAGGGAGGTTTGAAGGTGGCAGGGAGGTGGGAAGGTGGCAGGGAGGTGGGAAGGTGGCAGGAAGGTTTGAAGG
Organism: Cherax quadricarinatus; assembly: GCF_038502225.1. NCBI lineage: Eukaryota > Metazoa > Arthropoda > Malacostraca > Decapoda > Parastacidae > Cherax > Cherax quadricarinatus. Next base: position 25,393,453 of record NC_091354.1, read on the forward strand.
TGGCAGGGAGGTGGGAAGGTGGCAGGGAGGTTTGAAGGTGGCAGGGAGGTGGGAAGGTGGCAGGGAGGTGGGAAGGTGGCAGGGAGGTGGAAGGTGGCAGGGTGGTGGGAAGGTGGCAGGGAGGTGGGAAGGTGCCAGGGAGGTGGGAAGGTGGCAGGGAGGTGGGGAGGTGGCAGGAAGGTGGGAAGGTGGCAGGGAGGTGTAAAGATTTACATTTGCTATTTTCTTGTGAATTAAGGTGCAAGTACTGACGAGTGTGACTGTGACAAGCTGAGGTATCAGGTAGATCTCTTGAAAATAAGTGAGGATAAAAAATATAATTATACACATCACACAGCTATGAGAATTATCACCATGCCTGGGAATGATATATAATCGTGGATTACTTTAAGCAAGAATATTCACAATGAAGTGACGAGTATTTGTCCTTAAGTGATAAATCCAAACATTGTGTGAAATCGAGTCGCAGGAATATCAAAGGAGAATTTAGACAAAATAAATCAGATCAAAGCTCTTTGACCTGACTTTAGAGTTAAATGTAAATTCGAAAATCGAGCTTTGAGCTTGCCATTTATAACAACAATCGTTTATATCTGTCTTTCCATGAAAGTCTTCGTCTGTCTCTCATTTCACCCTTTCAGTTCCTCACATTCTTTATGTATTCTCTCTCACTTTGTCTTTTCACTTCTATTCCCTTTGTCTACTACTTTCCATATTTCTCTTACAGCTTTCGCAACGCACCTCTCTCTCTCTCTCTCTCTCTCTCTCTCTCTCTCTCTCTCTCTCTCTCTCTCTCTCTCTCTCTCTCTCTCTCTCTCTCTCTCTCTTTACACAGGGTTTTACAATGTTAGGTTAAGGATCCATAACTTCATTTTCAGGTTACGAGCTGTTACCTACATCAATTGATTTGAAAGCCTTTTAACATTTATGAGACATATAAATAGGGAACAGGATGAAGCTGGATCCATCTGTGGGCCAACATTTTCATTAGATCAACTGACTTTATTTTGTTTATATCATTATGCAATATGGACATGTTCCAGACTCGAGTCATCCTATGAATATATGATTTCAGATGTAGCGATATTCTGGAGAAGGGTACAGAGTGTGGTTACTGCTTGCTGCCCGTCTTGTGGTGTAGAAGCTCACATCTCGCTGTCCTCTGACTGCAGCCAAGTGCAGTAATTTGATAATATTAGCCTCGTACATATCAGTAAGGCTGCCCATATTCCTACAGTGTTGAAGGCTCTACTGAAATGACAGATCTATCCAAGTTGGGTCCAGGCATGAGATGAGGAGCCTTGCTTTCTTCTCCACTCTGTAAAGACTAGAGAATAGCATTACTATCATGGTGCCTACAGATCATCGTTTGGGTTTTCTCGGCAGCAAATATTACCTACCATCGGTTTTCCCAGGCTGATATAGATCTTAGCTAGTGATTGATGTAGCTTAGAGCAGCTGGCCTTTCCTCTTTTGGATAAGTAAATGTCAGTGTGCAGTCATCTGCCTATGTATGGGATTCTGGGATGAAATGAAGAAGATCATTGAAGGAGACATTACATAACAATGGCCCAAACACACTTCTCCGTGGAACACTTTCCCCAGTAGGATGTCTTGCTGACTCTGTCCTATTAAGAACTACCCTTAGAGATCTACCTTGATGGTAATCACTGAGGAGACATAGTGCAGAGCCTGCAATTCCCAGTACTTGCAGTTTCGTCAGGAGTCCCTGGTGTCACACTCGTTCGAAAGCAATAGCGATGTCCAGTGCTACTACACAGCTCTCTTTCTCTCTCTCTCTCTGTCTCTCTCTCTGTCTTTATTTTTTTTACACAGGGTTTGACAAGGTTAGGTTAAGGATCCTTAGCTTTATTGACAAGCTATTTACAGGTTAAGGATTCCTAACTTCATTGGCAAGCTAAGAGCTGTTACCTACATCAGCTCATTTGAAAGCATTTTTATTGTTATGAGACATAGAAGTAGGGAACAGGATGAAGTTGGAGCCATCTGTGGGCCAGCATTTTCATTTGATCAACTGACTTTATCTCATTAACATCATTATGCTGTACGAATGTGTTCCATACTCGAGTCATCCTGGGTATATATGATCTCAGATGGAATGATGTTCTGGAGAAGGGTACAGCCATTGTTAAGTTGCTGCTTTCTGCCCTTCTTGTGGCATAAAAGCTTGTTTCACGCTGTCCTAGAAGTGGATCCAAGTGTGGTACTTTGACAATATTGGCCTTGTACATAACAGTAAGGCCACCCACATCCCTTCTGTGTTGAAGGCTCTGCTGAAATGACAGATCTATCCAGGATGGGTCCAGGCGAGAAATGAGACGTCTTGCTCTGTTCTCTACTCTGTCAAGCAGTCGCAGATGAGAGGGGGGCAGGCAAACCAAGAAAGTGGAGCATACTCAAGGTGTGAGCGTACTTGCGCCTCGTACAGAATCTTGCAACCCCTACTGGTTAGGAACATAAGAACATAAGAAATGAGGATCACTGCAGCAGGCCTGTTGGCCCATACTAGGCAGGTCATTTACAATCCATCCCACTAACAAAACATTTGTTCAACCTAATTTTAAAGCTACAAAAGAAATAATCTCTGATAACTCTATCTACTCATTTGCAAGTCCCAGTCAGATCCACCCCCTCTCACTCATGTATTTATCCAACCTAAATTTGAAACTACCCAAAGTCCTAGCCTCAATAACCCAACTAGGTAGACTGTTCCACTCATCAACTACCCTATTTCCAAACCAATACTTTCCAATGTCCTTTCTAAATCTAAACTTGTCTAATTTAAATACATTACTGCGGGTTCTCTCTTGGAGAGATATCCTCAAGACCTTATTAATATCCCCTTTATTAACACCTGTCTTCCACTTATACACCTCGATCAGGTCTCAACTCATTCTTCGTCTAACAAGTGAATGTAATTTAAGAATCTTCAATCTTTCTTCATATGGAAGATTTCTAATGCTATGTATTAATTTAGTCATCCTACGCTGAATGTTTTCTAACGAATTTATGTCCATTCTGTAATATGGAGACCAGAAATGAGCTGCATAATCTAGGTGAGGCCTTACTAATGATGTATAAAGCTGCAGTATGACCTCTGGACTTCTGTTGCTTACACTTCTTGATATAAATCCCTGTAATCTATTTGCCTTATTACGTACGCTTAGGCATTGCTGTCTTGGTTTAAGGTTGCTGCTTACCATAACCCCCAAGTCCTTTTCGCAATCTGTATTGCTAAGTTCTACATTATTTAACTTATAAGTGCTAGGGTTATGGACACTCCCTAGCTTCAGAACCTTGCATTTATCTACATTGAACTGCATCTGCCACTTTTCTGACCAAGAATAGAGTTTGTCTAAATCTTTCTGAAGTTCCCTAACGTCTACGTTTGAATCAATTATCCTACCTATCTTTGTGTCATCGGCGAATTTGCTCATACCACTAGTAATTCCCTCATCAAGATCATTGATATATATTATAAACAACAACGGGCCCAAGACTGATCCCTGTGGAACGCCACTTATTACAGATCTCCACTCAGATTTAACCCCATTTATGGACACTCTCTGCTTCCTGTCAGTGAGCCATGACTCGATCCACGAGAGCACTTTTCCCCCAATGCCATGAGCTGCCACTTTCTTTAACAGTCTATGGTGCAGAACTCTATCAAAAACCTTACTAAAATCTAAGTAAATAATATCAAATTCTTTATCATGGTCAACAGCCTCAAAAGCTTTACTGAAGAAAGTTAATAAATTAGTTAGACAAGACCGGCCTCTTGTGAATCCATGCTGAGTATCATTAATCAAGCTATGCTTATCGAGATGGCTTCTTATAATCTCAGCTATAATTGACTCTAGTAATTTGCCTACAATTGAGGTCAGGCTTATTGGGCGGTAATTTGATGGTAACGATTTGTCCCCTGTTTTAAAAATAGGAATTACATTAGCCATCTTCCACATATCAGACACTACACCTGTTTGAAGAGATAAATTAAAAATATTAGTTAATGGTTCACAGAGTTCCATTTTGCATTCCTTAAGAACCCTTGAAAAAACCTCATCAGGACCCGGTGACTTATTTTGCTTCAATCTGACTATCTGCTTCACAACCATTTCATTAGTGACTGTGATGTTACATAATTTATCTTCTTCTAGCCCACTATAAAAATTAATTACTGGAATATTATTAGTGTCTTCCTGTGAAAAAACTGAGAGAAAATAATTATTTAAAATCGAGCACATTTCATTCTCTTTGTCAGTAAGATGCCCATAGTTATTTTTAAGGGGACCTATCTTATCTCTAACTTTTGTTCTATAAACCTGGAAAAAACTTTTTGGGTTAGTTTTAGAATCCCTAGCAACTTTAATTTCATAGTCCCTTTTAGCTTTTCTTATCCCCTTTTTAATGTCCCTCTTAATTTCAATATACTTATTCATAAGATTACCCTCACCTCTTTTGATACGCCTATAAATTCCTTTCTTATGCCGTAGTAGATATTTCAGCCTATTATTCATCCATTTTGGGTCATTTCTATTTGATCTAATTTCTTTATACGGGATAAACGTTTTTTGAGCAGCATGTACAGTGTTCAGAAAACTGTCATATTGATAGCTCTCTTCGTTACCCCAGTCAACAGATGATAAGTGTTCTCTAAGCCCATCGTAATCTGCTAAGCGAAAATCTGGGACTGTTACTGAGTTATCGCTACTATCGTACTTCCATTCAATGCTAAATGTAATTGATTTGTGGTCGCTAGCACCCAGTTCCTCTGAAATTTCTAAATTATTAACAAGGGATTCATTGTTTGCCAGAACTAAGTCAAGCAGGTTATTTCCCCTTGTAGGTTCTGTCAAAAACTGCTTCAAAAAACAATCCTGAACTACTTCTAAGAAGTCGTATGATTCTAAATTCCCAGTCAAGAAATTCCAATCAATATGACTAAAGTTAAAGTCTCCTAGAATTACTACATTATCGTGCCTTGTGGCCTTAACAATTTCCTCCCATAACAGTCTTCCTTGGTCCCTATCTAAGTTTGGGGGACGGTATATCACTCCTAAAATCAGTTTTTCATGCCCCTCTGAAAATTCTATCCAAACAGACTCTGTATGTGTTACTTCAGACTTAATACCCGTTTTTATGCAACAGTTCAAGCGATCTCGGACATACAATGCCACCCCACCCCCCTTTCCGATACTTCTATCTACTTGGAACAATTTAAAACCCTGAATGTGACATTCCGCAGGCATGTCCCGACTTTTTGAATTAAACCACGTCTCAGTTAAATCAAATACATCAATGTTGCCTGCACTAGCAGCTAATCTCAACTCTTCCATCTTATTCCTAGCACTACGGCTATTAGTATAATAAACATTGAAAGACTCTCCTTTCTCTTTACCCTTCCTGCTCATTTCTGTTTTTTCTACTAAACCTATTACTGTCCTTGTCACCCAATGTCTCTGGCTTTTCAATATCTACCTCGTTCTGCTTACTACTAGTTCCCCTAGAACTCATAATATTACTACACTTGGACTTCACTGTTTTCCTGCCAAAACCCATACCACTAACTATTTCTAGTTTAAAGTCCTAACAGCTCCCTCCACTGCAGTTGCCAGTGCTCCCACCCCAGACCTAGATAAGTGAACCCCATCCCTGGCATACATGTCATTTCTGCCATAGAAGAGGTCCCAGTTGTCAATGAATGTTACCGCATTTTCCTTACAGTATTTGTTCAGCCAGCAATTGACACCAATTGCCCTGGACAACCATTTATTTCCAACTCCTCTCCTTGGCAAAATACCACATATTATGACAGGGTTCCAACCCTTCCTCCTAATTATTTCTATTGCTGACCTATACCTGCTAATCAGGTCTTCACTCCTACGTCTGCCAACATCGTTGCCTCAAGCACTGAGACTCTTGTTTTCCTCAGTCAGTCGCCGAATCTCCATCTTCGCTATCCTCAATTCTTCTTTAAGCTGTTGGTAAAGTTGCTCGATGGAGGGCATCTTAGTTAAGTCCGTAGAGAGCACACTCGATACGTCCTCACTGAGCTAAGTACACGTCACCACGTCTTGAGATTATTGTCTCAAGGATCTTACCAATGATTGATAGGAGTGACACTGGTCTGTAGTTGCTGATTTCTGCTCTGCTCTTCTTTATGTGAACAGGGACTACATTTGCCTCTTTCCATAGAGAGGGCCATTTACACTGTACTAGGCAGTGCTGAAAGATGCGAGTTAGAGGTGGTGCTAGCTGGTCTGCACATCTTCTCAGCAATCTTGGGCTCAACTTGTCTGGGCCCACAGCCTTTTCTTGGCCAAGCGATTTAAGAAAGAAATGCACCTCCTCCTGCCTTATTGTCACCACTGACAGTTTTGACACAGTTCTTGCAGCTAGCCAAGGAGGGTCCCTTGCTGGATCAGAAACTTGCATTTTGGTAGCAAAGTGTTCGGCAAATAGGTCCGCCTTCTTTCGACTACTAGTAGAGGTGGTCCCATCCTGTCGATTTAAAAGTGGAATGAGTTCATCAGGCAGATAACCTTGTCTGTCCTTGACCAGGGATCACCAGGTTTCTGAGCCTACCCTATCTGATGCTAGCTTTCTTTTTGTGTCCACCTCCCATTTAGCAATGGCCCACTTTTGAACGTCACCCATATGCCTACAAGCTTGCCTGTGCAAGTTCCCGTTATAGGTGGCATGATGTCTCTTATACCTTCGCCATGCTTTGAACTTAGCAGTAACAGCCTCTCTACAACGAAAGCCAAACCAAGGCTGATCTGTAGGCTTTGTCACATATTGCCGGTGAGGAATGTGTTCTTGTTGTAGATTAAGGATGTGTCCAGTGAAGGCTTTCACTTGGTTGTCAACATCCCCTTGGAGAAGAGCATTCCAATCGGTGGTGGCGAGTTCAGAGCAAAGGGCTGGCCAATTGCCTTTTTCCCATAGCCAGGTTGTGCGTGTGGACTCCTCACCTCGTTCTGTTGGGATCGTAAGTGTCGTAAAAACAGCCTTGTGGTCAAATGATCCAACGTAGCAGAGGGGTTGACAAGTGACTATACCTTCTGCCAGATCACTCACTACTGGGTCAAGGGAGGAGCCAGAGATGCGTGTAGGGAAATCAACAAAGTTCTCATGTCAAATACTGCAATTATGATATGTTGACAGTTGTGTTGTAGCAGAAGAGAGTCCATATTTTCCATTAGGAAGTTGATGGGGTCTGCATGTTGCCACTGAGGTCTGTACATTGCACATGCTAGTACAGAGATACCAGTGTTTATGCAGAGCTTGAAGAACATCATTTCAAGATGTGTAGGGGTGGCAACATCAATGTGCTGGGCATGAACACTTTTAGAGAAGCACACAGCAACACCACCTCCTTGCCCTTGCCTGTCTCTTCTCATCCATGAAGTGTAGCCAGCAATTCTTGCAAAATTTTCTGGAGTCCTGTCGTCCAAAAATGTTTCAACAACAGCTATCATGTCGGGACTTCGAGTGTTCAGAAAACTATGTGTGAGCTCTCCAACATTAGTAATGAAACCTCTAATGTTGGCCGACAGGATGCTGATAGACTGGCTCCTCATGATGTGGTCAGCTTGAGTTGGTGGGTCTGTAAGGTATGTAAGGTGCCTGCCCTTTAGAGAGGTAGGGTACTGAGGCAGCTGCAGGGATGTAGGTCTATTGTATCTCTCTTTCTCTCTCTCTCTCTCTCTCTCTCTCTCTCTCTCTCTTTCCCTTCTGTCTAAATTAAAAACTATCCTTTTATTATTGTTCATGTTATTCTCTCTTTGTTGCTAGAGCTCACAATGAAATGGTTTCAATCTTTTTTAAAGCACATTGAATCGTCTGAGAAAGTGTTGCACCGACACCCCATGATGACCTAGCAATAAATAGGTACCTGGGTGTTAATCTCTTGTAAGTGTCTCATCCTTTAGGAAAAAAGAGAGAGAATGTCACATATAATATATTACTTGAATAAATATTTCAAGTGAATGTGGGGGGGAAAAATCTTATGTGCTTGTAAAATACAAAGTGTGCAAGAACTGCATTCTCATACAGGTTTAACGTATTGTGTAAAACGTCATGAATTGTTCTTTGCTGAGGTTTCTTATAGCCGTTGTAAGATTAATGTATCGCACTATTGTTGAATAATTTACCTGAATGTTTTACTGTTTTGCTAATCTGGTGTTATACTCAGTACTGGACATAACTTGCACGAGTCGGGTTGGTTTCTCAAGGTTGAACTGAAGTTTTCTTTTTTTTATTTCCAGTCAACTTAAATACTTTTGCATGTATCGATGAGGAATTTCAGTAGTTACTTCTCTGATTTACAGGGTCCTAGCTGTAACGAATTACAGTTACTATTAGGAGATATGTGACTTTAGTGTATAAGTGGAAAACAGGAATACACACAAGGGATGTCAATATCGTGTTAAAATTATCTATACGTCACAGGACTTGCAGCAATGTGTTTAAGATGAAAAAATTTAGATTTAGAAAGGATCCATTATTATTATTATTATTATTATTATTATTATTATTATTATTATGGGGAAGCGCTAAACATGTAGGTTAGAAAGGATACTGGAAGGCACTGGATTGGTAATCGAGTTGTGGAGAAGTAGAACAAACTCCCGAGTAGAGTCACTGAAAGTACAACTTTGTGTAGCTTTAAAAATAGGTTAGACAACTACATGAGTGGATGTGGGTGGGTGTGAGTTTGACCTACTTAGCTTGGATCCGTAGGCTTCCAGCAGATAAGATTTCGTTCGGATTTTTAACCCTAGAAGATTATCCACATAAGATAAGCCAAGAAAGCCTGTCTGTCTTATTTCCATTAGGGTCCTCAATTTTGTCCCCCCAGGATGCGACCCACACCAGTCGACTAACACCCAGGTACCTACTTGCTTTTTAGGTGAACGGGACAACTGGTGTAAGGAAACATACCCATTGTTTCCACCCTTGCCGGGAATCAAACCACAGACACTCAGCGTGTGAAGCGAGAACTTTGTCTCCAGACCTGTAAATACATGACAGTGAATATCAAGCTGCGAGGGAGAAACGTTCGAACCAGAATGAAAATTTTCAAGGTGTTGCACATAAGGCAGTTATGAAATTTATAATGAAAGGAAAAGCAACACTAGATAAAGAAGCAAGGTCACAGTGTTACCAGAGAAGTCACAGAAAATCAAAAAGATTGTTTTTAGCAAATCTTAGTACACACAGAATTTATAAACGATTATAAATGAAGTATTACTCAGAGGAATCATTTCTACTTTATTTTTTTAACACATCGGCCGTTTCCCATCGAGGCAGAGTGACCCGAAAATGAAGAAATAATTTAATCATCACTCAATCACTTTCTTGACAGAGGCGTGCCGATCATACTGTTCAAAGACCTCGGCATATTTCAACCTGTTTTTCAGAGCGCAGGCACTGTACTTCCCACTACCAAGACTCGAATCCAACTAGCCAGCTCCCCTGAATCCTTTTATAATGTTAGGTTGTTCACACTCCAACAGCACAACAAGTCATAGCACCATAAGCCTCCATTCGCTTCTAATATATCCATGAATGCTTGCTGGAAGTTAAAGCCTCTTGTACACAAAACCTCATTTATCCCCTTTCTCCAACCTTCCCTAGATCAAGAGCCCTTCACCAGCATCAAGGAACCTTCTTCGAGGGGCCCACTGCCTATAGCTCTCTACTTGTTGCAATATTCACCATCCATGCTTTACACCCATATAGGAGCGTTGGTAACACTATACTCATGTATATTCTCCTCTTTGCTTCCATGGATAACATTCTTTGTCTCCATGGACTCCTTAGTGAATGCAACATACAGGGTGATAAACTATTCCACACTGATAGGGTGAACAGGAAGGGTGGTGGGGTGGCGATGCATGTCAGAGAAAATTTAAATTGTTGTCTTAGACATGATATAAGATTAGAAACATCGAACACTGAATCTTTTTGGCTACAGTTTCTCGAGGGACGTGACAAATTAATTGTGGGTGTGATTTATAGGCCCTCCAAACCTTGGTAGGGAGTGCAATAAGCTGTTATGGGGCGAAATTCATAATGCATCTAGATATGAAAATGTTGTGATAATGGGAGATTTTAACTTTAGACAAATTGATTGGAACAATATGACAGGAAATGTTGAGTCTAGTGAATTTCTTGATACGGTACAGGATTGCTTTTTAGAACAGGTTGTGACAGAACCAACTAGAGGAAACAATCTGCTTGACTTGGTTCTTGCCAACAAAGATTCACTAATTAATAATCTTGAGGTTAATGATGAGCTTGGGGAAAGTAATCACAAATCACTTAGTTTCAATATATCATGGAATTACCCAGATAATTGCAATCAAATCTCTGTCCTAGATTTTCGCTTGGCCGACTTTATGGGACTGAAAAATTACCTGGGTGGGCTAAATTGGGATGTCCTGACTATGGGTCAGGTAGGTGATCTTGTTTGCCAATATGATGTTTTTCAGAGCATAGTTCTAGCTGCCCAGATGGATGAACAATAGAATAAAGCATCTCATTAGTCAAAAGAGAGGCATATATAGGCGTATCAAAAGAGGGGATGAGCAGTTAAGAAATCAATATATTCAACTAAAGAGAGAAATAAAAAAAAGGAATAAGAAAAGCAAAAAGGGATTATGAAGCTAAGGTCGCAAGGGATTCAAAGACTAACCCAAAAGGGTTCTTTCAGGTATACAGAAGTAAGATTAGGGACAAGATTGGCCCACTTAAGAGTAACTCTGGTCAGATCACCGACAGTGATAAGAATGTGTGTGAAATTCCAAATACCTACTTCCTCTCAGTTTTCACCCAGGAAAATACTAGCGATATTCCTGAAATAATAGATTAAGTAGAACAGGATGATAATAAACTATGTACGATTGCGGTAACTAGTGACATGGTCCTCAGACAAATAGAGAAACTAAAACCTAACAAATTCCCAGATCCTGATGAACTATTTGCAAGGGTGTTAAAGGAATATAAAGAGGAACTTAGCATACCTTTGGCTAATCTTTTTAACATGTCACTACAAACTGGCATAGTGCCTGATAAGTGGAAAATGGCAAATGTAACACCTATTTACAAGGCAGGTGGCAGGTCCTTGGCTTCGAACTATAGACCAATAAGTCTTACCTCCATAGTGGGAAAATTTATGGAACTAATAATTGCAGAAGCAATTCGTAGCCATCTTGAGAGGCACAGATTGATTTATGAATCTCAACACGGTTTTACAAAGGGGCGTTCCTGTCTTACGAATATACTAACTTTTTTCACTAAGGTGCTTGAGGAGGTAGATCATGGTAATGAATATGACATTGTGTATATGGACTTCAGTAAGGCTTTCGATAGAGATCCACACCAGAGGCTATTGAGGAAACTTAGGTCACACGGAATAGGAGGAGAAATTTTTTCCTAGGTAGAGGCATGGCTGACAAATAGACAGCAGAGAGTTTGCATAAATGGGGAGAAATCAGAATGGGGGCACGTCACAAGCGGTGTTCCTCAGGCGTCAGTGTTGGGCCCGTTGTTGTTCACAATTTACATAAACGACATAGACGAGGGAATAAATAGCGACATAGCAAATTTGCCGATGACACCAAAATAGGCCGTCCAATTCATTTTAATGAGGATATTAGAACACTCCAGGATGATTTGAATAGACTGATGCAATGGTCGGAGAAGCGGCAAATGCAGTTTAATATTGACAAATGCAAAGTTCTAAATGTTGGACAGTTAAATAACCATGCCACATATAAACTAAATAATGTAGATCTTAATACTACTGATTGCGAAAAGGATTTAGGAGTTCTGGTTAGCAGTAACCTAAAACCAAGACAACAGTGCATTAGTGTTCGCAATAAAGCTAACAGAATTCTTGGCTTCATATCTAGAAGTATAAATAATAGAAGTCCTTAGGTTGTTCTTCAACTCTCTATATCCTTGGTTAAGCCTCATTTAGACTATGCTGCTCAGTTCTGGTCACCGTATTACAGAATGGATATAAATGCTCTGGAAAACGTACAAAGGAGGGTGACAAAATGATCCATTGTATCAGAAATCTTCCCTATGAGGATAGACTGAGGACCTTGAATCTGCACTCTCTCGAAAGGCGTAGAATTAGGGGGATATGATCGAGGTGTATAAATGGAAAACAGGAATAAATAAAGGGGATGTAAATAGCGTGCTGAAAATTTCCAGCCAAGACAGGACTCGCAGCAATGGTTTCAAGTTGGAAAAATTCAGATTCAGGAAGGATATAGGAAAGCACTCGTTTGGTAATGGAGTTGTGGATGAGTGGAACAAACTCCCGAGTACAGTTATTGAGGCTAAAACGTTGTGTAGTTTTAAAAATAGGTTAGATAAATACATGAGTGGGTGTGAGTTGACCTGACCAGCTTGTGCTGCTGGGTCTGGTGCAGTGTTCCATCCTTGAGTGAAGATGACCAGGCTGGGTGGGTCATTGGTCTAATCGGGGGGGGGGGGGGAACATGGACCTGCTCCGCTTGGGTCAGTAGGCCTGTTGCAGTATTCCTACTTTCTTATGTTCTTATGTTAGTGCACCACTCACCTTTGTCCCCATCGTCATTTCTCTGGTTCACTTCATCTTTCAAAGACCCACCTGCTGACGAGTGCACTCTCAAGTATTTAAACACGTTCACTTCCTCCATCCGTACCTAATTTTTTGTTATACTTATCATCTTGCTCAGAGAGACGCAAGCGTCCCTTGCAACAAATCTGCTGATATTTCTTACTCATTTCAGCAACTCTGCGAGCTCCTGATGATGTTCAGATTGCACCACGAAAGGCCCAGAGCTATTATTCAACTCTCCCTTGGTTGTTTTGCGTCTTGTATCGCTCGTCTGCGATTCTTGCACATATATATGCATCGTGCCGAATAAGTAAAACTTGCGATTTTAGCTTAAATAGCAAAGCTCTTCTTGCCGAATAAGGCAAACGAAAATTTGTGTATGCAATATTTTCGTAAAAATCATTCTGAATCTAACGGAAAAAAGTATATTTCATTGTGCTTGTTTATTATTAAATTATTGTAAAATTATCTAAAATATATTTAGCTGTATTAGGCTAAATTAAATTGCGTTTATTATAGTAAGGTTAGGTAAGTTTTCTAAGGTTCCTCTGGTACAAAATTATTAATTTTTGCATTAACATAAATGAAAAGTTATATCTTTAAACGTATAAAAGAATATTTTCAAAAAGACTTTATTTTAAATAAGTTCATGGTTCATATATATATATATATATATATATATATATATATATATATATATATATATATATATATATATATATATATATATATATATATATATATATATATATATATATATATATATATATATATATATATATATATGTATATATATATATATATATATATATATATATATATATATATATATATATATATATATATATATATATATATATATATATATATATATATATATATATATATATATATATATATATATATATATATATATATATATATATATATATATATATATAATTTAACAAGTCGGCCGTCTCCCACCGAGGCAGGGTGACCCAAAAAGAAAGAAAATCCCCAAAAAGAAAATACGTTCATCATCATTCAACACTTTCACCACACTCACACATAATCACTGTTTTAGCAGAGGTGCTCAGAACACAACAGTTTAGAAGCATATACGTATAAAGATACACAACATATCCCTCCAAACTGCCAATATCCCAAACCCCTCCTTTAAAGTGCAGGCATTGTACTTCCCATTTCCAGGACTCAAGTCCGCCTATATAAAATAACTGGTTTCCCTGAATTCTTTCACTAAATATTACCCTGCTCACACTCCAACAGCTCGTCAGGTCCCAAATACCATTCGTCTCCATTCTCTCCTATCTAACACGCTCACGCACGCTTGCTGGAAGTCCAAGCCCCTCGCCAACAAAACCTCCTTTACCCCCTCCCTCCAACCTTCTCGAGGACGACCCCTACCCCGCCTTCCTTCCCCTACAGATTTATACGCTCTCCATGTCATTCTACTTTGATCCATTCTCTCTAAATGACCAAACCACCTCAACAACCCCTCTTCAGCCCTCTGACTAATGCTTTTATTAACTCCACACCTTCTCCTAATTTCCACACTCCGAATTTTCTTCATAATATTTACACCACACATTGCCCTTAGACAGGACATCTCCACTGCCTCCAACCGTCTCCTCGCTGCTGCATTTACCACCCAAGCTTCACACCCATATAAGAGTGTTGGTACTGCTATACTTTCATATATTCCCTTCTTTGCCTCCATAGATAAATTTTTTTGACTCCACATGTACCTCAATGCACCACTCACCTTTTTCCTTCATCAATTCTATGATTAGCCTCATCCTTCATAAACGCATCAGCTGACACATAAACTCCCAAATATCTGAAAACATTCACTTCTTCCATACTCCTCCTTCCCAATTTGATATCCAAATTTTCTTTATCTAAATCATTTGATACCCTCATTACCTTACTCTTTTCTATGTTCACTTTTAACTTTCTACCTTTACACACACTCCCAAACTCATCCACTAACCTTTGCAATTTTTCTTTAGAATCTCCCATAAGCACAGTATCATCAGCAAAATGTAACTGTGTCACTTCCAATTTTGTATTTAATTCACCATAATTTAATCCCACCCCTCTCTTGAACCCCCTAGCATTTACTTGTTTTACAACCCTATCTATAAATATATTAAACAACCATGGTGACATTACACATCCCTGTCTAAGACCTACTTTTACCGGGAAGTATTCTCCCCCTCTTCTACACACCCTAACCTGAGCCTCACTATCCTCATAAAAACTCTTTACAGCATTTAGTAACTTACCACCTATTTCAGATACTTGTAACATCTGGCACATTGCTCCCCTATCCACTCTATCACATGCCTTTTCTAAATCCATAAATGCAATAAAACTTCTTTACCTTTATGTAAATAGGTACCTTCCCCTCTTTCATACATTTATTAAGCAAAAATACCAACCACTCCAACACTATGTCCCCACCTGCTTTTAACATTTGTCATGATCCCGTCAGTTCCAGCTGCTTTCCTCCCTATCATTCTCACACACCTCCCCCACATTTACATCCTGCTCTTCTTCACTCCCAGTAGATGGTATACCTCCCTGGCTAGTGCATGAAATTATCTCCTCCCTTTATTCGTCGTCATTTAAAAGTTCCTCAAAATATTCTCGCCATCTACCAAATACCTCCATCTCCCCATCTACTAACTCCTCTACTCTGTTTTTAACTGACAAATCCATTCGTTCCCTAGGCTTTCTTAGCTTGTTCAACTCACTCCAAAATTTTTTCTTATTTTCATTAAAATTTCATGACAGCACCTCTCCCTCTCTATCATCCACTCTTCTTTTGCACTCTCTCACCACTCTCTTCACCTTTCTTTTACTCTCCATATACTCTACTTTTCTTATAACACTTCTGCTTTGTAAAAACCTCTCATAAGCTACCTTATTCTATTTTATCACATCCTTTACTTCATTCCACCAATCACTCCTCTTTCCTCCTGCACCCACCCTCCTATAACCATAAAAATTCTTCCCCACATTCTAATACCGCATTTTTAAAACTATTCCAACCCTCTTCAACCCCCCACTACTCATACTTGCACCAGCCCACCTTTCTACCAATAGTTGCTTATATCTCACCCGAACTTCCTCCTCCCTTAGTATATACACTTTCACCTCCCTCTTACTTGTTGTTGCCATTTTCCTCTTGTCCCATCTACCTCTTACTCTAACTTTAGAAACAACTAGACAATGATCCGATATATCAGTTGCCCCTCTGTAAACATGTACATCCTGGAGCCTACCCATCAACCTTTCATCCACCAATACTTAATCTAACAAACTACTTTCATTACATGCTATATCATACCTTGTATATTTATTTATCCTCTTTTTCATTTACCCCTGGCACCCCAAACTTACCTACCCCCGCATTACGATAGCATCGCGTTATGTTAAATCTGCCATACGATACATTTGAACGCAAAAAATTTGCCTCACCTCACGCAGTTCGTCCGGGACACGTCCCACGTGTGGCCTCAGCACCAGTGTTTACAAGCCAGCCAGTGCGGTCGCATCCACGCATACAGTCGGTACATTTCACCTTATCCCAGCATTTTTTTTGTGCTTGTAACTGCAAAATAAGTCAACATGGGCCCCAAGAAAGCTTCTAGTGCCAACCCTGTGTTAAAAAGGGCGAGAATTAGTATGGCAATTAAGAAAGATTTTGAAGGGTTTGGGGCTAACCCTGAGAAGCCTATGCCAGTTGTGGAATCCATTGTGCCTACTTCAAAGATTAAGGAAATGTGTGCAAAGTGGGTTGAAGTACAAACCTTTATGGATGAAAAGCACCCTAACACAGCTATTGCAAGCCGTGCTGGTGATTATTACAATGACAATGTTGTGGCCCATTTTAGGCAAATCTTAAAGGAACGGGAGGTACAGAGCTCTATGGACAAATTTTTGCGACAGAGGTCCAGTGACTCAAGGTGGTCCTAGTGGCATTAAAAGAAGAAGGGAAGTAACCCCGGAAAAGGACTTGATACCTCAAGTCCTAATGGAAGGGGATTCCCCTTCTAAACAATAGCAACTTCCACACTCTCCCCTCCTCCCATCCCATCAATCATCACCAGATCTTCAATAAAGGTAAGTGTCATGTATTCTATTCTTAGTAGAGTATTAATTGTGCATGTCTTCTTAAGTTTGTGTGTATTAAAATTAATATTTCATGCGGTAAAAAAAAAAATCAGACTTTTGGGTGTCTTACACTGATTAATTTAATTTCCAGTATTTCTTATGGGGAAAATTAATTCGCCTTACGATAATTTCAACTCACGATGAGCTCTCAGGAACGGATTAATATCGTAAGGCGGGTGTCTACTGTATTCCGTCCACAACATTTTTACCCACTTAAGCATTGAAATCCCCAACCACAAGTACTCTCACACTTGGTTCAAAACTCTCCACGCATTCACTCAACATTTCCCAAAATCTCTCTCTCTCCTCTACACTTCTGTCTTCTCCAGGTGCATATACGCTTATTATAACCCACTTATCACATCCAACCTTTATTTTACTCCACATAATCCTTGAATTAATGCATTTATAGTCCCTCTTATCTTGCTGTAGGTTATCCTTCAACATTATTGCTACTCCTTCTTTAGTTTTAACTCTATATGAAACCCCTGACCTAATCCCATTTATTCCTCTCCACTGAAACTCTCCCACCCCCTTCAGCTTTGTTTCACTTAAAGCCAGAACATCCAGCTTCTTCTCATTCATAACATCCACAATCATCTCTTTCTTATCATTTGCACAACATCCACGCACATTCAGACTTCCCACTTTGACAATTTTCTTCTTATTCTTTTTAGTAATTATTACAGGAAAGGGGGTTACTAGCCCATTGTTCCCGGCATTTTATTTGACTTTTACAACACGCATGGCTTACAGAGGAAAGATTCTTATTCCACTTCCCCATGGATATAAAAGGAAAAATAATAAGAACAAAAACTATTAAGATAAAATCAAAGAAAACTCGGATGAATGTATATAAATAAACGTGTACATGGTGTGTAGTGTGACCTAAGTGTAAGTAGAAGTAGCAAGACGTACCTGTAATCTTGCATATTTATGAGACAGACAAAAGACACCAGCAATCCTACCATCATAAAAAACAATTACAGATTTTCGTTTTACACTTACTTGGCAGGACGGTAGTACCTCCCTGGGTGGTTGCTGTCTACCAACCTACTACCTATTTATATATATATATATATATATATATATATATATATATATATATATATATATATATATATATATATAGGTTTATATATATATATATAATATATATAATCAAAACAACCACAGTAGGAGCTAAATGATAGCTCTAGGCCTTTCGTGTTGCAATCAGTACATCATCAGGAGCTTGCAATGTTTCAGTAATGAGTAGGAAGTTCGAGCAGATTCGTTCATGGAAACGTTCCCCTTGGATCAAGATCCCTTTTACAGCAACAGAGAGTCTTCTTACACGTTGAAAGAGAGGGACAGGGAAGTCAGGAAGAGAAGTCATATGTAGCAGGAAGGTAAAAGAAAATGATGGTGAATAAGATGGAGGGTGTTGGTTGGGAAGGAAGAAAGGACAGGGCATTGTGCCTGGAAGAGAAGGAGGGAGAGGGGGTGATGGAAAGAAAGAAGTATAGTGACGGTGGAAAATGAATGGAAGTGATGCGAGAAGGAATAATAGAGTAATGCAGTATTAAGAAGAAAGACACAAATAGAAGGCATGTGACAAAGTCAAATACCCAAAAAAATTTTTGGGATAACCATATAATCCGTCTACCACTATTGGCAATATTGAAAGTGTGTGCAATAGAGCAGCAAGGTAAGTAAATACCATACGTTAAATTAATGTAATAAGAGGGAAAGATCAAAATTGAATACCTACACTCACAGACATGTTTGTTGGTATAAAATCAGCTAGTCTGTAGTTCAATCCTTCACCCTGATTGGGTGACGTTTATAAATGGCAGCCATTTACATTACAGTTGTGGGGCCCCAACTGGTGTATGGCAATAAAAAGGTTTTGACTGATTGTAGTTGGAATGCAAAATGTGGTTGAGTGACGCGCACTTAATAAGGAGCCGTAATCGGTGCCCTCCACATCAAGACAAGTTTAAAATCAGTGATAACCTAACATAAAGCATTTTATGAAAAAGAAACTACCTTCTCCTTTCTAAAATAAAGTTCTTCATTATAATCTGGTGATGAAACAAAGACCATAAAGTCAGTAAGAGACGCTCTGAGGAACCATCTGGAGAGTTTATCTGGAGAGAGTTCCGGGGGTCAACGCCCCCGCTGCCCGGTCTGTGACCAGGCCTCCTTAGGTCAGTGTCCAAGGATGCGACCCACACCAGTCGACTAACACCCAGGTACCCATTTTACTGATGGGGAACATAGACAACAGGTGGAAAGAAACACGTCCAATGTTTCTACTCTGGCTGGGAATCGAACCCAGGCCCTCACCGTGAGAAGCGAGAGCGTTAACCACCAGGCCACCAGAGACCCACCATGGAAAGATTATGAAAAATATTAATACTCGGTACACATCTCTTTTGCAGTTAATAAATCCATAAAACATAAAATATGAGGACGATTAATTTATTTCTAAAAGCATTTCAATTTTTTAGTGACTTTTTTTTTAATATAAAATTAAATATTTTTTAATCATTCGTGTTCTCGAAATTCTGGTGACGCCAGTGTTGGAGAAGAAATTTATGTAGAAAATATTTGACAGTATGACAGGTTGTGAGAGCAGGTGGATTGAAGGCTGAGAGGGAGGGAGGATGGCACTGACGGAGGGAGGATGGCACTGAGGGAGGGAGGATGGCACTGACGGAGGGAGGATGGCACTGAGGGAGGGAGGATGGCACTGAGGGAGGGAGGATGGCACTGAGGGAAGGAGGATGGCGCTGAGGGAGGGTGGATGGCACTGAGAGAGGGAGGATGGAACTGAGGGAGGGATGATGGCACTGAGGGAGGGAGGGTGGCACTGAAGGAGGGAGGATGGCACTGAGGGAGGGAGGATGGCACTGAGGGAGGGAGGATGGAACTGAGGGAGGGAGGATGGAACTGAGGGAGGGAGGATGGAACTGAGGGAGGGAGGATGGAACTGAGGGAGGATGGCACTGAGGGAGGGAGGATGGCACTGAGGGAGGGAGGATGGCACTGAGGGAGGGAGGATGGCACTGAGGGAGGGAGGATGGCACTGAGGGAGGGAGGATGGAACTGAGGGAGGGAGGATGGCACTGAGGGAGGGAGGATGGCACTGAGGGAGGGAGGGTGGCACTGAGGGAGGGAGGATGGCACTGAGGGAGGGAGGATGGCACTGAGGGAGGGAGGATGGAACTGAGGGAGGGAGGATGGCACTGAGGGAGGGAGGATGGCACTGAGGGAGGGAGGATGGCACTGAGGGAGGGAGGATGGCACTGAGGGAGGGAGGATGGCACTGAGGGAGGGAGGATGGAACTGAGGGAGGGAGGATGGCACTGAGGGAGGGAGGATGGCACTGAGGGAGGGAGGATGGCACTGAGGGAGGGAGGATGGCACTGAGGGAGGGAGGATGGCACTGAGGGACGGAGGATGGCACTGAGGGAGGGAGGATGGCACTGAGGGAGGGAGGATGGCACTGAGGGAGGGAGGATGGCACTGAGGGAGGGAGGATGGCACTGAGGGAGGGAGGATGGCACTGAGGGAGGGAGGATGGCACTGAGGGAGGGAGGATGGCACTGAGGGAGGGAGGATGGCACTGAGGGAGGGAGGATGGCACTGAGGGAGGGAGGATGGCACTGAGGGAGGGAGGATGGCACTGAGGGAGGGAGGATGGCACTGAGGGAGGGAGGATGGCACTGAGGGAGGGAGGATGGAACTGAGGGAGGGAGGATGGCACTGAGGGAGGGAGGATGGCACTGAGGGAGGGAGGATGGAACTGAGGGACGGAGGATGGCACTGAGGGACGGAGGATGGCACTGAGGGACGGAGGATGGCACTGAGGGAGGGAGGGTGGCACTGAGGGAGGGAGGATGGCACTGAGGGAGGGAGGGTGGCACTGAGGGAGGGAGGATGGCACTGAGGGAGGGAGGGTGGCACTGAGGGAGGGAGGGTGGCACTGAGGGAGGGAGGATGGCACTGAGGGAGGGAGGATGGCACTGAGGGAGGGAGGATGGCACTGAGGGAGGGAGGATGGCACTGAGGGAGGGAGGATGGCACTGAGGGAGGGAGGATGGCACTGAGGGACGGAGGATGGAACACTGAGGGAGGGAGTCATGATGGAACACTGAGGGAGGGAGTCATGATGGAACACTGAGGGAGGGAGTCATGATGGAACACTGAGGGAGGGAGTCATGATGGAACACTGAGGGAGGGAGTCATGATGGAACACTGAGGGAGGGAGTCATGATGGAACACTGAGGGAGGGAGGATGGCACTGAGGGAGGGAGGATGGAACTGAGGGAGGGAGGATGGAACTGAGGGAGGGAGGATGGCACTGAGGGAGGGAGGATGGCACTGAGGGAGGGAGGATGGAACTGAGGGAGGGAGGATGGCACTGAGGGAGGGAGGATGGCACTGAAAGAGGGAGGATGGAACTGAGGGAGGGAGGATGGCACTGAGGGAGGGAGGATGGCACTGAGGGAGGAAGGATGGAACTGGGAGAGTGAGGATGGAACTTAGAGAGGATGGCACTGACTGAGGGAGGATGGAACTGAGGGAGAGAGGATGGCACTGAGGAAGGGAGGATGGCACTGAGGGAGGGAGGATGGAACTGAGGGAGGGAGGATGGAACTGAGGGAGGGAGGATGGCACTGAAAGAGAAAGGATGGAACTGAGGGAGGGAGGATGGCACTGAGGGAGGGAGGATGGCACTGAGGGAGGGACGATGGAACTGAGGGAGGGAGGATGGCACTGAGGGAGGGCGGATGGCACTGAGGGAGGATGGGAGGAGGAGGACGCAGGATGGCACTGAGGGAGGGAGGATGGAACTGAGGGAGGGAGGATGGAACTGAGAGAGGGAGGATGGCACTGAGGGACGGAGGATGGCACTGAGGGAGGGAGGATGGCACTGAGGGAGGGAGGATGGCACTGAGGGAGGGAGGATGGAACTGAGGGAGGGAGGATGGCACTGAGGGAGGGAGGATGGCACTGAGGGACGGAGGATGGCACTGAGGGAGGGAGGATGGCACTGAGGGAGGGAGGATGGAACTGAGGGAGGGAGGATGGCACTGAGGGAGGGAGGATGGCACTGAGGGAGGGAGGATGGCACTGAGGGAGGGAGGATGGCACTGAGGGAGGGAGGATGGAACTGAGGGACGGAGGATGGCAATGAGGGAGGGAGGATGGCACTGAGAGAGGGAGGATGGCACTGAGGGAGGGAGGATGGCACTGAGGGAGGGAGGATGGCACTGAGGGAGGGAGGATGGAACTGAGGGAGGGAGGATGGAACTGAGGGAGGGAGGATGGAACTGAGGGAGGGAGGATGGAACTGAGGGAGGGAGGATGGAACTGAGGGAGGGAGGATGGAACTGAGGGAGGGAGGATGGCACTGAGGGAGGGAGGATGGAACTGAGGGAGGGAGGATGGAACTGAGGGAGGGAGGATGGAACTGAGGGAGGGAGGATGGCACTGAGGGAGGGAGGATGGCACTGAGGGAGGGAGGATGGAACTGAGGGAGGGAGGATGGAACTGAGGGAGGGAGGATGGCACTGAGGGAGGGAGGATGGAACTGAGGGAGGGAGGATGGAACTGAGGGAGGGAGGATGGCACTGAGAGAGGGAGGATGGAACTGAGAGAGGGAGGATGGCAATGAGGGAGGGAGGATGGCACTGAGGGAGGGAGGATGGAACTGGGGGAGGATGGCACTGAGGGACGGAGGATGGCACTGAGGGAGGGAGGATGGAACTGAGGGAAGGAGGATGGCACTGAGGGAGGGTGGATGGCACTGAGGGAGGGAGGGTGGCACTGAGAAAGGGAGGATGGCACTGAGGGAGGGAGGATGGCACTGAGGGAGGGAGGATGGAACTGAGGGAGGGAGGATGGCACTGAGGGAGGGAGGATGGCACTGAGGGAGGGAGGATGGCACTGAGGGAGGGAGGATGGCACTGAGGGAGGGAGGATGGAACTGAGGGAGGGAGGATGGCACTGAGGGAGGGAGGATGGCACTGAGGGAGGGAGGATGGCACTGAGGGAGGGAGGATGGAACTGAGGGACGGAGGATGGCACTGAGGGACGGAGGATGGCACTGAGGGACGGAGGATGGCACTGAGGGAGAGAGGATGGCACTGAGGGAAGGAGGATGGCACTGAGGGAGGGAGGATGGCACTGAGGGAGGGAGGATGGCACTGAGGGAGGGAGGATGGAACTGAGGGACGGAGGATGACACTGAGGGACGGAGGATGGCACTGAGGGACGGAGGATGGCACTGAGGGAGGGAGGGTGGCACTGAGGGAGGGAGGATGGCACTGAGGGAAGGAGGATGGCACTGAGGGAGGGAGGATGGCACTGAGGGAGGGAGGGTGGCACTGAGGGAGGGAGGATGGCACTGAGGGAGGGAGGATGGCACTGAGGGAGGGAGGATGGAACTGAGGGAGGGAGGATGGAACTGAGGGAGGGAGGATGGCAATGAAAGAGGGAGGATGGAACTGAGGGAGGATGGCAATGAAGGAGGGAGGATGGAACTGAGGGAGGGAGGATGGCACTGAGGGAGGGAGGATGGCACTGAGGGAGGGAGGATGGCACTGAGGGAGGGAGGATGGCACTGAGGGAGGGAGGATGGCACTGAGGGAGGGAGGATGGCACTGAGGGAGGAAGGATGGAACTGAGAGAGTGAGGATGGAACTGAGAGAGGATGGCACTGACTGAGGGAGGATGGAACTGAGGGAGAGAGGATGGCACTGAGGAAGGGAGGATGGCACTGAGGGAGGGAGGATGGAACTGAGGGAGGGAGGATGGAACTGAGGGAGGGAGGATGGCACTGAAAGAGAAAGGATGGAACTGAGGGAGGGAGGATGGCACTGAGGGAGGGAGGATGGAACTGAGGGAGGGAGGATGGCACTGAGGGAGGGAGGATGGCACTGAGGGACGCAGGATGGCACTGAGGGAGGGAGGATGGAACTGAGGGAGGGAGGATGGAACTGAGAGAGGGAGGATGGCACTGAGGGACGGAGGATGGCACTGAGGGAGGGAGGATGGCACTGAGGGACGGAGGATGGCACTGAGGGAGGGAGGATGGAACTGAGGGAGGGACGATGGAACTGAGGGAGGGAGGATGGCACTGAGGGACGGAGGATGGAACTGAGGGAGGGAGGATGGCACTGAGGGAGGGAGGATGGAACTGAGGGATGGAGGATGGCACTGAGGGAGGGAGGATGGCACTGAGGGAGGGAGGATGGCACTGAGGGAGGGAGGATGGCACTGAGGGAGGGAGGATGGAACTGAGGGAAGGAGGATGGCAATGAGGGAGGGAGGATGAAACTGAGGGAGGGAGGATGGCACTGAGGGAGGGAGGATGGCACTGAGGGAGGGAGGATAGCACTAAGGGAGGGAGGATGGAACTGAGAGAGGGAGGATGGAACTGAGGGAGGGAGGATGGAACTGGGAGGGAGGATGGAACTGAGGGAGGGAGGATGGAACTGAGGGAGGGAGGATGGAACTGAGGGAGGGAGGATGGCACTGAGGGAGGATGGAACTGAGGGAGGGAGGATGGAACTGGGAGGGAGGATGGAACTGAGGGAGGGAGGATGGCACTGAGGGAGGGAGAATGGAACTGAGGGAGGGAGGATGGAACTGATGGAGGGAGGATGGAACTGAGGGAGGGAGGATGGCACTGAGGGAGGGAGGATGGAACTGGAACTGAGGGAGGGAGGATGGCACTGAGGGAGGGAGGATGAGAGGGAGGATGGAACTGACGGAGGGAGGATGGCAATGAGGGAGGGAGGATGGCACTGAGGGAGGGAGGATGGCACTGAGGGAGGGAGGATGGCACTGAGGGAGGGAGGATGGAACTGAGGGAGGGAGGATGGCACTGAGGGAGGGAGGATGGAACTGAGGGAGGGAGGATGGCACTGAGGGAGGGAGGATGGCACTGAGGGAGGGAGGATGGCACTGAGGGAGGGAGGATGGAACTGAGGGAGGGAGGATGGAACTGAGGGAGGGAGGATGGCACTGAGGGAGGGAGGATGGCACTGAGGGAGGGAGGATGGAACTGAGGGAGGGAGGATGGAACTGAGGGAGGGAGGATGGCACTGAGGGAGGGAGGATGGAACTGAGGGAGGGAGGATGGCACTGAGGGAGGGAGGATGGAACTGAGGGAGGGAGGATGGCACTGAGGGAGGGAGGATGGCACTGAGGGAGGGAGGATGGAACTGAGGGAGGATGGCACTGAGGGAGGGAGGATGGCACTGAGGGAGGATGGAACTGAGGGAGGGAGGATGGAACTGAGGGAGGGAGGATGGAACTGAGGGAGGATGGCACTGAGGGAGGGAGGATGGAACTGAGGGAGGGAGGATGGCACTGAGGGAGGGAGGATGGAACTGAGGGAGGGAGGATGGAACTGGGAGGGAGGATGGAACTGAGGGAGCGAGGATGGAACTGAGGGAGGGAGGATGGAACTGAGGGAGGGAGGATGGCACTGAGGGAGGATGGAACTGAGGGAGGGAGGATGGAACTGGGAGGGAGGATGGAACTGAGGGAGGGAGGATGGCACTGAGGGAGGGAGAATGGAACTGAGGGAGGGAGGATGGAACTGATGGAGGGAGGATGGAACTGAGGGAGGGAGGATGGCACTGAGAGAGGGAGGATGGAACTGAGGGAGGGAGGATGGCACTGAGGGAGGGAGGATGGCACTGAGGGAGGGAGGATGGAACTGAGGGAGGGAGGATGGCACTGAGGGAGGATGGAACTGAGGGAGGGAGGATGGAACTGAGGGAGGGAGGATGGAACTGAGGGAGGGAGGATGGAACTGAGGGAGGGAGGATGGCACTGAGGGAGGGAGGATGGAACTGAGGGAGGGAGGATGGCACTGAGGGAGGGAGGATGGCACTTAGGGAGGGAGGATGGCACTGAGGGAGGGAGGATGGAACTGAGGGAGGGAGGATGGCACTGAAGGAGGGAGGATGGAACTGAGGGAGGGAGGATGACACTGAGGGAGGGAGGATGGCACTGAGGGAGGGAGGATGGAACTGAGGGAGGGAGGATGGCACTGAGGGAGGGAGGATGGAACTGAGGGAGGGAGGATGGCACTGAGGGAGGGAGGATGGCACTGAGGGAGGGAGGATGGCACTGAGGGAGGGAGGATGGAACTGAGGGAGGGAGGATGGAACTGAGGGAAGGAGGATGGAACTGAGGGAGGGAGGATGGCACTGAGGGAGATAGGATGGCACTGAGGGAGGGAGGATGGAACTGAGGGAGGGAGGATGGAACTGAGGGAGGGAGGATGGCACTGAGGGAGATAGGATGGCACTGAGGGGGGGAGGATGGAACTGAGGGAGGGAGGATGGAACTGAGGGAAGGAGGATGGAACTGAGGGAGGGAGGATGGCACTGAGGGAAGGAGGATGGAACTGAGGGAGGGAGGATGGCACTGAGGGAGGGAGGATGGAACTGAGGAAGGGAGGATGGAACTGAGGGAGGGAGGATGGCACTGAGGGGAGGAGGATGGAACTGAGGGAGGGAGGATGGAACTGAGGGAGGGAGGATGGCAATGAGGGAGGGAGGATGGAACTGAGGGAGGGAGGATGGCACTGAGGGAGGGAGGATGGCACTGAGGGAGGGAGGATGGCACTGAGGGAGGGAGGAGGGAACTGAGGGAGGGAGGAGGGAACTGAGGGAGGGAGGAGGGAACTGAAGAAATAGTGTGGGAGGAAAGAGTGAGAGGGTACGAATGAAAGGAGACTGGTGAAATAAAAGGGAATAGTGAATGGGAGAGAAAGTAGGAGGGTGGGGAGGGAAAGTAGGAGGGTGGGGAGGGAAAGTAGTAGGGTGGGGAGGGAAAGTAGGAGGGTGGGGAGGGAAAGAAGAATGTTAGGGAAGGAAATATGGAATGATAGCATAATGTGAAAGGGGAAAGGCATAGCAGGTCTGAGGAGAGATGGAGGATGGGTGGAAAAGACAGAAAGAAGGATGGGTGGGAAGAAGAGTAAGAGAGAGAAAGCATTTGATAGAGTAAGGCAGGAAATATATATATCGTAATTGGTTAAATAGAAGTCAGGGAGGTGGATGTATGATGGTAGTGTGTAAAGGTGGACGGAAATTTCCACATATCAAGCCTGAATGCGACGGAGAAATTGAATGGAAGTAGTCAAAGAAGGATAGTAGACACAGCAAGAATGGATGGGCATGATAAAAGGTGCCGAAATAGTTATAAATGGTGTGAGGATGGGTGGGAGCGATCGAGGATGATTTTTAATGAAGTGATTCTAGATACATCATTGTTAACCTCCTGGAAGGATAGTTACATAGAGGAAATACAGCTAGTTGTGTTTCCCTGAGGTCGGACTCGTCAGAAGGGCAATGAAGATATCGTCAGGTATTCCAGTAAGAGTTGAGAAGCTAAAGAAGATTCAGGGAATCCCTCCCAGCACAGATGAAGTCAAAATGTCATGGTAATTTACGTATAGCATAGCAGGGCAAGTTTAGAGGAAGGGTTAACGGCGGGTAGGAAAGAGAGAGAGAGAGAGAGAGAGAGAGAGAGAAAGGAATGGCGAGTAGTTGGTACAGAAGGAGTGCTTATATGGCAGAACTGACAAGGAACGCTGGAGATTACCAGAGGTGCCCATCAGCAAGAGATACAAACATAAGAAGCTTCACCCTACTCTCTGGGAAATGATAAATAAAAAAAATCTCAGGTATGAAAGCAAATATTGAAAGCTAAAAATTAAAAACAGAAAAATTAAAGAAGAAAAGCTAATGGTATGAGAGTGCTAAATTACAAACCAATATTTATTCAGTTAAATACGTAAACTAATTTAACCAAGAAAAAACATGATCACAAATCCTATAACTGAATCTCACTATAGGGAAAATGAACACGAGTTCGTATGAAGAATGTAGGGGGAATCTAAGATACATTAACGATAGTTAAAATTAAACGAAATCAAGTAGCAGACGTAGAGAAGTCTAATAAATCTTCAGCACAGCCGAGGTAGACTTCTAGTTAGGGCACAACTTGTGTACAACTTGTGTACAATATATCTTCCACATTAAGTTGATGTTGGATGTGCTAATATGAATTTCTGGTAGAATCTCTCTCGCTCCTAATAACAAGGTTATCCATCTTTCTTCTAGGTCAGTATTCTTTTCATCGTGTCAGACATGACTGGCAAGATGTCCAGAGTATAGTTAAAAACTGCTGAGTCAAGTTACTCTCGCTTTAATACTCAAAAGTACAGTATATTCACAATAGAAATTGAACTACACAAGAAACTAAACTAGTAACAATAATAATTTGTCAGGAAATGTGATGTGAGGGAAGTAACCAACATTATTCACAATTCTGCAACGTAAAAATAGAAGTATAGCCAAGAAATGAAAGTTAAAAGTACCTCATGATCCAGGGGACTATTAAACGTCCAGACACAGCAGGAATAATGCCGATGAGCGCTTTCAACTTCAGAAGTAGTGAAAATAGAGGTAATTACTTGCTGACCATCCCATTAATTAGAAAACAGCCATATAATAAATGAAATACCTACCTGTCCACTGCACTACCCACCAACAAAGGGTGAAGCACCACTGGCTACACTCTGACACCCAGCTAGAGGTTACAAACAAATGGCTACACTGAAAATGATATAAAATACCGACAAATTGATGATTAAAACACATGTGCAACAGTTGGGTATCTTTATTAATGAAATATTTTGCTTATGAGCAATGTGAAGCTTCAGCTTTACATTGTTCCAGACTATGGAGTTGAATTCTTCTGCAGGCTGAGGGACTGACCACTCAGCTAATTCTCCAATGTTTGTGGACCGATTACATTATTTTTTACCTCGCCACTACTCCTGCTACCAACATTTTATTCTCTTTTATATTTGATGAGACACTTGTGCAACATTTTGATATTTTTATTCTGGATATGTTTTTGCCAGTCAATGACTTCTTCAGTCCAATATAGAGAAGAAATTGGAGTTATGTTCCATCCCTTAGCATATGCAGGGAGAAGGGCTGTACAGACAGGTGAAGCGGTGGTAGGCGGCATCACCATTGGAAAAATTCTATACTGGAAATAGGTCAAGAATTTAGTTTAGGCAAGCTATGAAAAATTTCCTGCATCAAGATCCCAAGATGTTGCTGTGTCTGAGAAAGTCTGCATGATAGTTTAGGAAATCAACAAGCTCACCATTTGGGTACCTTTATTCCGGAAAATTTTGTCAACCAGTGGCTTCTTCAGCCCAGTACAAAGAAGAAAGGCATAAGATGAGGAGTTTGGGGTAATTAGTCCCTCAGAATGGAGTCGATATGTTCAGTCCACTGATTACTGCCTTTCTCGCCTGTCTGCCCCTAATCCACTGACATGCTATAGTTTTATCAAGATTGATGGACTGAACAGATCGACTTCAGGCTGAGGGGCAGATTACCTCCACTTATCTTTCATCATTCTTCTGGAGTGCTCATACCAATTACAGTATTTAGGGGGTTTGCACCGCCCAAAGGAGACTGAATCGTCTGGTGGATTTTCTGAAGGACCGCCTGGTGGTTCATAAGGTGGCTCTTCTTGTGGCTCTCTGACATAAGCATTACCTGACATCACCTTTCATTTCTGGAGTGGTAACTGATGGACAGTTAAACTTAAGTACCTAGTTAGCCATACAGGAAATTGACACACCACACATAGCAGTATTATACAGATCGATATGTAACATTGACACACCTCCAACACCACTGTCAAAGAGCACTGGCTATATGAATTTACATATTTAGAAAATGGAAGTCATGTTCATGTGTTCCATTTACAATACCCAGGAAGATACACAGCTCATGTACCTACCGACGCTCCCAGCTTCGGAGCCCCACTACCTTCAGTTCCATGAACCAAAACTTTGTCAAGAGTCTACCAGATATGTGCATGTCTACCAGATATGTGCATCAATTTAGAATAATCGTTCATTTAGTGATAATAGCGTGAAACTCTTCAGATTTGTTTTAAAGTTCCTAAATACTGTAAAATGATTGGAACCCTTCAAGTCGCAATTCGTGTCCCTAGATGGCCGTTTTTCAAAATGGAGGCCTCACTCAAATCCAAGTCGATGAAAGGGTACCAGTCAAGTCACAATAATAATTAATTATGGAAATAACTGTCATGATACCACTAACAATGAATGTATCAGTAATTCAAACAGTAGTAGTTAAAGAAACTCAAAATTTTACACTTGTTCACTTTTAATTCTTTTAAGCATCTTAGAACAAATGCTGTACACACAAGGTAAACATTGTTCCTGCTAGTTTTCGACAGTCTTATTCCCTCAAGAATCAGTTCAAAGGAATTAATCAATTCCCTAAACTTTTTAGGAGTACGACTGTTGTATGTGTCCTTGACGTTTCAGCTGATCTCGGGAAAGCAGCTGTGGATTTTTTTTTTTTATAATTTTGCTAAATTCAAAATGGGTAAATTTGAAAATATGATAATTATGAATTAAAATGTTTTGCTGGGTTGACACTTTTAGAGATTTCGAATGAAGGGGCTGGGAATATCCAGCGATGGCGGAGGAATACACGGTGGGACGCCATATTCAATTTGAGGAGCGAAAAACTGGCCAGAAAAAATATTGTGTGTAATCAGGTGTCATCGAGGCCATAATTGTGTGAATCGGCCTGGATTTGTAATTGAAACATGTTCTCCTCTGAAGAATTGGGACAAAACTTATATGAAACCACTATAACAGAGTGTTGTAAGTGTAAGATATGGGAACGACGTCACCAGGGCTGCACATTCATGGGTATGCCATTAGACTTAGCAAATGGTTCATTAGCTGGCCAGTTTAGATTCTATTTGTTAGTTAGGCATTAAGGATGTGTTCTTGTGAGGGAAAAGTTCAGTAGATAGGAGTAGCGAGGGAGTATATAGTAACAATAGTTTCATTGCCGGCTACTTGTTAAGGTAGTGTAAGTCAAGCTCCCGCTATTCCCGCCTTTTTCCCCCTCCCCGAAAGTGATAGTTTGACTGCCGGCTGCTTGTTAAGGTAGGGTCAGTCTAGCTCCCACTATCCCTTCCCCTCCCTCTCCCCCCCCCGAAAGGTGACGTGTGGGGCTCTGGTCAAACAGTAAATCACTCGACTCACAGCTCCCAACACTACTGTAAGTACATGCCTGCCTTGTATTCTAGTGGATTTATTGGTTGAAAGCTTCACTTTTGACCAATAATAAACTTAGTCCTTTCAGTCTTGCTCTAGGTTGACTGTTGTAATAATCACCATGTCTTTTAGGTATTGTATTTATCATGGAGAGTGATTTCTTAAGCAGCGGGTAACCTGTCTATCTTTCCAGCTTGGATGACAGAGAGGGTCACCTGTCAATCAACGAGTAAAATTGAAGGAGACGGACTAACGTCCTGGAGACGTCCCATATTGGATTTACTTGCCTGTGCACTTGTATAAAGAATCAGGACATAACCCCTCATCATTACAGCGGTCAAGAACCTGATCTCCTGTCATCAGGAAAGATTACTTACGACCACTAGAACGAGCCGGTGGGTTGTCACCAACACCTGCGACCCCCCCCCCACATCCTCAGCAACGGCTACTATTGCAACAACACGCAATGTCACCAACACCAGACACCCAAGTTTTTAGCGTTGAATTCAGATATCATTTATATTTTTAATTTTTCATTTTCTTTAATGTAGGATCAGTATTTCATACTTAAGTGTTTTATATTTCATATTTCCTAAATAATAAAGTGTTTATATTTGTCAGTTTTTGTTCTTTTTCTATTCATTAATTTTCCTGAGGAGGAGCCAGCCTGAGTAATACTGACTGAAGTTGTTACAGGGCTGAGTAAGCCTTCACAAGTGGCGACCTTGCCAGGATTCAATTCTACTGAATCAAGATTCAACTCCATCTCGAATCTACCATTGGAACTTCAACGCCGCATACCACAGACGGTTACCACCAGCCATGAGTAATCATTCTCTATGGTAGGACTACAGTACAGGTATTTGAAAGATTTGGTGATTGTTATAGTCTCAATTTATTGTAAGTCAAGTCAGGCAGGATATAATATTTAATTCTGCCAGCTAATTTTGTGTGAGCTTGAAACACTTTGGAGGATTAGACTCTAGGGACCCGAGATTTTCCAGTGACAATTTGTTTCATTGAGCTCTTTATTATATCAAGGGAACTGTCATAGGACACTCTTGATTTGTTGGTGAGAAGATTGGATGGTCAAGTGACCCCATTCTACTTACTGTTTGCTCGGAGCCGGCATAGAACCCTTCGTTTTAATTAATAAATCTTGTTTAATTGAAACAGGGATCGAGCCCTCTGGTTTATTTACAGTTTGAGCGGAGAAGGAATTGAACCCTCCATTTTCTTTAATACCCATTTCATTTTCCCATGGTAGTTTAAGTTATTCTCGCAAATATGGAGGAATACCAGTTTTGGATGAACGCTGGAAGTAAGTTAGGAATAACAGGGAAAAATTTAGAATCTTTCATTAGTGCTAAGATCCAGGAAAGACTTGAAAGAGAGAGAATACAAAGAGAAAGAGAAGACAAAAAGGAGCGTGATAGACTTGATCGTGAGGAGAGAGCTAAAGTATGTGAGGAACAAGTTAAATTAAGGGAACTTGAGGAAAGAGCAAAGGACAGAGAATATGAGTTAAGGGAGAGAGAAAAGGATCGTGAGCTCGAACAAGCTCGCCTTGAAATAGAGAATAAAAAGTTAACTTTCTCACAACAGCAATTAGATGAAGGAGTAATGGAACAACGTGCAGCTAGTGCACATATTCCAACACCTAATTTACCTCCCTTCACAGAGGGGGAAGACATAACTTCATACATTATCAGGTTTGAAAATACCGCTACCCTCTGTGAATGGCCTGCTGACCTGGGCTACCAGGTTAGGAATGTTATTTTCTGGTACCGCTTTGAATATCTATGCAACTTTGTCGCAGGATATCATATGTAATTATAACCTACTGAAGAAGGCAATCCTTAAAGCATATCAAAAAACCACTAATTCTTACAGGAAAGATTTCAGCTATGCCACCTTACAGCCTGGCGAGAACTTTCAGCAGTTACAGGTAACACTCTTTCGTTTGTTCGACTTTTGGATAGAGAGTTCAGGAATTGATCGCAATTATGAATTTCTTAGAGACTTCATGGTTGCTGACCAGTTCCTGACAGCTCTTCCCTATCAGATACGAACATTCATCAGAGAACGTAACCTGATTAAAGCTGAGGAAGATGCTGAGGCTGCAAATCTGTATGCTGAGGCTCACAATTCCTATAAAGACCTAAAGGAATCGAACCCTAAGGGCAAGGGTTCATCAGACCTTAAGAAATCAAAGCCTCTAGTGGAAAGTAAAATGACTTCTTTTATTCCTGTTTGTCATTTGTGTGGTGTTAAGGGACATAAAGGTCCAGATTGTCCTTCTAAGAAGGTCCAAAAAGTTGGAAGATGTTTTAAAGACTGTAATGACCAAGCACCCTTCTGTTCAGGAACAGTTAATGGACTTAATGTATCTACTATTTTACGAGACACTGGATGCACATGTATAGTCATTTCTGATAAGCTGTTCCCTAACCTTAAAGAAACTCATTCCTCTGCTATACTTTCAGACTACTTGGGCTGTACGGACACTTTTCCTACCATCCGTTGTTACATTAGGTCTAAATGGTTCACAGGTTGGTCTGAAGCCGTACTAGCTCCCATCACTTCTTGCTCCGTTCTAATAGGTAAAGTAAAAGGTGCCATTCTTCCTTCTGAGGTTGACCTTTCAGCACCAAAGATGGACATAAGTGTTTCAGATCCTCCTCCTGTAAAGTCAGAGAAGCCCCTCGAAAGTTCAGATGACACAATGTCTCGTGAGATTCATGTGGGATTAAAAACCAGTGATGCTACTCTCGAAAGCGAGGTAGTAGGATCACCGGTTCACTTATTAGATGAAAGTGAAGATATCACCTCCGATACCATAAATGTCTTGACTAGGGCTCAGGCCAAAGCCCAGGCTTCTCCTACTGTCCATCCTTTGATTTTCCCTGACTTCAAGCCTTTAGATATATCGAAGGACTCTTTTGTCAATTTACAATGTAATTGCCCTTCTCTTCAGAATTGCCATAATGCCGCTAAACAAAATAAAGTTATCCAAAGGAAAAACTTTTCATATAAATTTGAATATATAAAAGGTATCTTGTACAAGTCAGTATTCAATTTAAATACAGATGAGATAGACTATTCCATCTTAGTTGTTCCAAGTCAATGCAGAGAGACTGTTCTTAAAATGGCTCATGACCTGCCAGTGGCCGGGCATTTCTCGCATCGTAAAACCTTAAATAAAATTAGGGAAACCTATTTTTGGCCAAAAATGTCCTCATATGTCATTACTTATTGTAGATCGTGTAAAGTTTGCCAACTGTCATCCTCCCGAGGTACCAGGCGAGTACCTATGGTCTAAATGCCTATCTTTACGGTACCTTTTGAAAGAGTAGCTATTGACATCGTTGGTCCTTTATCTCCACTTTCATCTGGGGGACATAGATATATATTAACATTAGTTGATTATGCTTCGAGTTTCCCTGAAGCCGTTCCCTTAAAGACCATAACTACTACAGAGGTGGCTGAAGCCCTTTTATCCATCTTCTCCAGAGTGGGCATTCCTAGAGAAATTTTGTCTGACCGTGGGACACAATTTACATCTGACTTAATGCAACATCTCTACCAACTTCTAGGAGTGAAGCCTCTCTTCACAACACCCTATCACCCAGCTGTAATGGGAGGATTCGATTCTCAAGTCCATTTTAAGGAAACTTTGCTCCCTTAAACCTAAGGAGTGGCATCGTTACCTACCCTGTGCTTTGTTTTCCATGAGGGAAGTTCCCAGTGACTCTTTGGGGTTTTCACCTTTTGAACTTCTCTATGGTAGACAGGCCAGAGGTCCACTGTCCATCCTTCATGACTTATGGACTAATGAGGAGGTAAATGCTGAGGTTCAGTCTTCTTATCAGTTTTTCTTTGACCTTAGATCCAAACTTGAGGAGATCTCTGACATAGTTTCGAAAAACCTAAGCTTATCAATGGACCAGTACAAAACCTATTTTGATTCCGAAAGTCAGAGAAGTTTTAAAGTAGGAGATGAAGTTCTGGTACTTTTGCCGATCAAGTCAAATAAATTATTAGTAGCATGCAAATGTCCATATAAAGTATTAAAAATTTGTGGGAAAGTTGACTACCTCATAGAAGTCAAGGGGAAACCTAAACTTTATCATATCAACATCCTTAAGAAATATTACCGAAGAAATTCGGTTAACTGCCTTATTAACTTTGACTTAGTATTTCCACACGAACTTGACAAAACAACTGAAGAATGTAAAGTGTGTGTAATTGACACCTCTAACTTAGACTATGATGAAGAACTACATGACTTGGTGACTCTTGACCACTCGGGCGCAACCAACATTAATATTAATGAATCCTTGGATGACCGTAAGAGACATGAACTACTTCAATGTGTGAGTAACTTTTCAGACGTCTTTACTGATGTTCCAGGTGTTACCTCCATGGTAGTCCATAAGATTGACTTAGTGACGGACAATCCTATCAAACGAAAATTATACCCAGTTCCATTTCACCTTAGGGATGCATTTGACCGAGAGGTAGACAAATTATTAAAACTAAAGATCATTGAACCTTCAATATCTGCATATTGCTCACCAGTAGTCATGGTTAAGAAGGAGGATAATTCATATAGACTTGTTATTGACTTCAGAGGCCTTAATGCTATAACTAGGTGGGATGCTGAACCTATGCCCTTGATAGATAGCGATCTGCACAAATTTTATGACGCTTCCTTCTTTTCAGAGATTGATATTGCGCAGGCATATCATCAAGTAATGCTAGATCCTTCTTCTAAGCAGTACACCGCTTTTCCTACACACCAAGGACTGATGCAGTATAGAACTATGCCGTTCGGTTTGGTAACTGCCTGTGCTACCTACGTGAGACTGATGAGAAAGGTCTTGGGTAATATGCCAAATGTTTCAGTTTATTTTGATAACATTTACGTAATGACATCCACTTGGGGCGAACATATCCAAACATTAACATCAGTTTTGCGTAGGTTACACTCACATGGCCTCACTGCCAAGCCGAAGAAATGTTTCCTTGGGTATAACAAGATTAGATATCTTGGACTGATACTTTCTAATAACTCTCTGCAGCCTCTCCCCAGTAAGATCAAAGCTTTATTAGAATTTAAATTCCCCAAAACCAAGAAGCTCATGCGTAGTTTTCTTGGTTCTGTAAATTTTTATGCACGGTTTATCCCAAACCTTACTTATCTTACAGGCATCTTATCCGACTTCATTAAAAAGTGTGTGAAGGAACCTCTTGAACTTTCCGACGTAGCTCGGTAAAAGTTTAATGAGATTAAAAATATCTTTTCGAAAGACCCTATACTTATGATTCCAGATATTAATAAAACATTTTTTTTAAGAACTGATGCCTCCAATGCTGGCTTAGGTGCAGTGTTACTACAATACCATGACGGTACTCCCTTCCCTGTATGCTTCCTAAGCCGGAAACTCCTTCCCACAGAAACGAGATACTCCACCATAGAAAAGGAATGTTTGGCCCTTGTGTGGGGTATCTCCAAACTTAAATTTTATTTGCTGGGAAAAGAATTCATTTTAGAAACAGACCACAAACCTTTGATATACCTAGAAACTTTTAAGGGAACCAACAGTCGCCTCTTGAGGTGGACATTGGCACTCCACGTTTTTAAGTTCCATATTGAACATCAAAATGGTATACAATACCGACAGGTTGTTAGGTAAGACACATATGCAACAGTTAGACAACTTTATTCCGAAACGTTTCGCCTACACAGTAGGCTTCTTCAGTCGAATACAGAAAGTAAGGCAGGAACAGTAGAGATGTGAAGACGATGTAATCAGTCCATCCCCCTTGAGGTCGTAGAATTTGAGGTTGTCAGTCCCTCGGCCTGAACTTCTCCAGGCCGAGGGACTGACAACCTCAAATTCTACGACTTCAAGGGTGATGGACTGATTACATCGTCTTCACATCTCTACTGTTCCTGCCTACTTTCTGTATTCGACTGAAGAAGCCTACTGTGTAGGCGAAACGTTTCGGAATAAAGTTGTCTAACTGTTGCATATGTGTCTTACCTAACAAGTTCCATATTGTGTATATCAATGGTTCATCCAATTATTTCTCTGACTGGTTAAGTCGTGACAGTCAGTAGAAGATTTGTTGCCGTACGCGACTTCCACATGTTAGAACTTTTTCTTCGCCTATTCTTCTTATACTCCTTGACTATAAGTCTTGGTATGGGGGAGTGTGAGGGAAAAGTTCAGTAGATAGGAGTAGCGAGGGAGTATATAGTAACAATAGTTTCATTGCCGGCTACTTGTTAAGGTAGGGTAAGTCAAGCTCCCGCTATTCCCGCCTTTTTCCCCCTCCCCGAAAGTGATAGTTTGACTGCCGGCTGCTTGTTAAGGTAGGGTCAGTCTAGCTCCCACTATCCCTTCCCCTCCCTCTTCCCCCCCCGAAAGGTGACGTGTGGGGGCTCTGGTCAAACAGTAAATCACTCGACTCACAGCTCCCAACACTACTGTAAGTACATGCCTGCCTTGTATTCTAGTGGATTTATTGGTTGAAAGCTTCACTTTTGACCAATAATAAACTTAGTCCTTTCAGTCTTGCTCTAGGTTGACTGTTGTAATAATCACCATGTCTTTTAGGTATTGTACTTATCATGGAGAGTGATTTCTTAAGCAGTGGGTATCCTGTCTATCTTTCCAGCTTGGATGACAGAGAGGGTCACCTGTCAATCAACGAGTAAAATTGAAGGAGATGGACTAATGTCCTGGAGACATCCCGTATTGGATTTACTTGCCTGTGCACTTGTATAAAGTATCAAGACATAACCCCTCATCATTACAGCGGTCAAGAACCTGATCTCCTGTCATCAGGAAAGATTACTTACGGCCACTAGAACGAGCCGGTGGGTTGTCACCAACACCTGCGACCCCTTCCCCCCCACATCATCAGCAACGGCTACTATTGCAACAACACGCAGTGTCACCAACACCAGACACCCAAGTTTTTAGCGTTGAATTCAGATATCATTTATATTTTTAATTTTTAATTTTCTTTCATGTAGGATCAGTATTTCATATTTAAGTGTTTTATATTTCATATTTCCTAAATAATAAAGTGTTTATATTTGTCAGTTTTTGTTCTTTTTCTATTCATTAATTTTCCTGAGGAGGAGCCAGCCTGAGTAATACTGACTGAAGTTGTTACAGGGCTGAGTAAGCCTTCACAGTTCTACTGGTAATTAACTGTACTCAAACATATCTATGATAAGTGTTCAAGTTAAATTTTCTTTATAATTATTTGTATCATATATTTTTGTATAACATGCATATATCTTTACTTTCATGCTGTGGACTCAATAGATACCTCCCCTTCAAGTCACAAGCCCAATGTACAGTTCACTATATTATAATTTACTGGAGTTATTTGTATTAATTTTGTATACAGTTAAATTTTTATTGGCCCGACTGTACTTGTGTGAGGGCAAGAGTGTGTGGGTCACGAAGGAGAGGCATGGTGCAGCCTAGTGCCTCTAAAATCCCACCTAGCTCTGAGGTATAACTGATATTGGTATGTTTAATAAATTGTTGCTTAGCTGTACCCTTTTAAATTATGTGGATGAAATAGTTCAGGCATGTACCTGTGAACCTCATCATCATAATTTCCCACAGCAGCAATCAATACTTTGACAATGTCGATGCAATATTTTTAATCCAACTAATGCCGTGAACTACAATGACAGACAAGGCAGACCTCATGACATGATGCCTTTGAAGCAAATTGGGATGAAAATTAACAAAGGATCTCAGTGAAAGCTAGAAATTTGTCTCTGGTGACAGTCTTTCAAGAAAATACTTGCCTGTGCTTGATGTAAAGGGCCTTAATGATCGTCCAATGAGTTCCAATCTTGAATTTATTGATAAGGAGTTAACACGAAGGGAAGAATTTCCTTCGAAGGTAATCCCATTTCTGCACACAATATTTGTGTCTATATTATGGTAGGCTTGTAATTCGAATAAGAATGAACAGTGTACAAACCATCTCATTACAGAATCAAGTCTTCCATTTTTTAAAGTATTTTGAAATTAGTCGTAATTATTCGGCACGCCTTTTGTTATCAAAGCAGCATTTCATTTCGTTAATCCCGGACAACAAAAAATAGCCTATACCCGCAATGTTATTGATAACGTAGAAATGCTCGCCACCCACTAGAAAAAATCGACCTCATCATTGAAGATAATACATTGTTAGTTAACATGGTTCATTAAGATAAGCTCAAGACTTCATGATTATGCCAAAAAATATTACAAAGAACATTAAAAAATTACTATGACTATCATGTCTGTTGACGGGATGTTTGACATCTACGAACCTGATTCACTTTAAGAAGGAAAACAGAAGAAACTAGTATCAAGGTTTCAAGGAAAGAACACTCTGCCTCAAAACTGGTGTGCTTTCATGAAAGTCCATATCAACATTATTGAACTCTTGGAGTTTCTCGCCACATATGTTTCATGCATAACATTCCTTGGCACAGTAATCTTAACCGATAGAAGCAATATTAGGACTAGCACCATACAACTACGAGGACGGACACCATGATAATGCATCAGGTTGCAACTGGGGAAGTAGTGACTGTCATAATATCTCCGTAAGTACTGTTGTTATAGATGTTTTCCTCCTGGTCATTTACTCGATTAAAAAGATTAGCAGCGAGTCTGTGATTAATCATGGCACTGTAAAATATTTTAATTATTTCGATACGAATTCCTTTTTCAGTGGCTTAGTAAAGATGCTTCCTTTGCCTTAACGGATTGTGATGCCTCACCAGGTTTCCTTTTAAAGGCCAAATCGAATCCTTAGGAAGCCAGTAAATAATGTCCAGATGGGGAGTTTTTACTAGCTGCACTAGGCACATTCCCTTCTGCCACTATACTCTTACTGTGACCAGTTACAACAGGAATTGTTCATTTTTCACGGGAATTGTCACCTAATACAGAACATTCCTGTGACACAATATATGCTTCAGCAACACGTCCTTCGTTTTACACACTAGGCAGGACATGTATGATGTTAGGCCTTGCTAAGGAATCCCTTCCTTCTTATTCTAGATAACTTCGGAGGGATGATCGCTGATACGTAGAGGGACCGATGGATGCTGCTGCTACCGGCTGAGGTAGCCTGCTGGGAAAGCGCTCGTTTGGTAATAGAGTTGTGGATGAGTGGAACAAACTCCCGAGTACCGTCATAGAAGCTAAGACGTTGTGTTGTTTTCAAAATAGGTTGGATAAATACATGAGTGAGTGTGGGTGGGTGTGAGTTGGACCTGACTAGCTGTGCAACTAGGTCAGATGCCGTTCTCGTCCCTTAAGTGAATGTGACTGACATGACTAGATTAAGGCATTGGCTTAAGCCAATGGGAGAATTGGACCTGCCTAGCATGGGCCAGTAGGCCTGCTGTAGTGTTCCTTCTCTCTTATGTTCTTATCTAATCTGGAGGCTGGCAACAAGAGCAACAAATTTTCTGTATTTTATCATTACAATATTAACATTTAATTAAATGAACATGAAGCTGGTGAATTAGATACACGTTCAGCACCTTGTTGTATTTATTCTCAAGAAGTGGCTTCATCAGTTCCATAGAGAGCTTATTAACTGCAGACAGTAGAAGATGAACTAATCAGTCACTAAGCAAAGAAAGCATTGAAACAGGAGGCAGTAGAAGATAAGGCAGTCAGTGACTCAACCTTGAAGATGGTGACTAGCTAGTTTTGATAAATATGAAACAAATGCATGAAGATGGATGCATATATATTGGTTCCAGGTATTTAATTCACCCACATGTTGATATCATATGCCATTAGTGTTAAATTAATTATAATTAAACAATTGCAGCCGCAGTGGTTTGCCTGGTACTACGTTTGAAGAATAATTCACCAAGGTTGGTGCTCACATTTTGAGTGTGTTTACAATTATTTTATGTTGAGCAAAAAGGCAACCGGAAAAACAGCTCAGTGGAAATTATTTATGATGCAACATTTCAAATCAGTTTGCCCGTGGATTTTTTTATAATTTTCCCTAATTTATTATGTGTAAATTTGAATAAAAAGTGCACAAAATTTAGGCTCTGATTTGGTCTTCTAGAAATTTCAAGTGAAGAGGGATGTGCAGCGGCCGTGGAGTGATACAGGAGAGACGCTACAATTAATTAACGTGTACACTGGTTTGTGCTAATGGTGAAATTCAATCCAGCATCATCGAGGCCATAATTTAGCGGATTGGCCTGATTTTGTAATTGGAACCCTTTTTAATTTCCCCCACTGAAGAATAGGGAGAGGGAATTTACGAAACCACCATAATAGGGTGGAGAGAATGGAAAATGAATGATCGGGTGTCATCGCAGCCAGGGCCGGATTAAGAAGTCTCCGGGCCCTAGGCTATTCAGATTGGCAGGGCCCTTTTGAGTTACGGGTAATCAAAGCGACCTCTTCCAGCTTTGGGGTGGGGGTGGGGGGTCGGTGTGAGCCTGTTTAAGGTCTAATTAAATACATTCTGGCTATTTAGATTAAATTTAATAGGGAAAGTACATCAAGACAATCAAAACCATTTACCAACAGCCATTATAACTATCTTGTTAAATCATGCATTTTAAAGAGAATAAACTCAAGACAGCATAGTATTACTAGATTAGGCTATTAAAGTAGTGACATCATGTACCTTGTGGAGAAATTTTCTCCAGGAGGGGGGTATCAGCCCCCTTCAGCCCCTTTCAGCCCTCAGGGGCCCAGACCTCTCAGAAGGGGCAAGCGTCTTGTTTACTGCTACAGTGAGTAATTGATCACAGATGCAGTACGAGTATACGACCTGTGGTCAACCGACCATTGCTCCTTGCAGTCCAGTGTTGCAGAGTGTATTTTAATAAGAGACATAAGAACAGTACATCTCTTACTTTAGCAGGACAATTAAGGAAAATCCTGCTCCCACTTCATTACCATAGTAAAGATAGTGGACATTGTTGTCTATGCTTAAGACAGCAAGAATCAAACCTTCTGCTTTGCTTCATCGAGGAAGTGGCAAGGAAGCAAAAAGTACTAGGTCAGCTTTTTTTTTTGTGCAAGGGGCAGTGACGGCATGGGGCGCTGTGGCGTCTTCAGATTACTTTTGACTCTACTGAGAGTGACACTGACGCCAGGATAACCAACAAAGAACAACGATCTGTGCGTTAGTGTGAACAAAGTGTCTCATAAAACACAATAAACACTTAAGAGAAGTGTGATCAGCTTCTTCAGTGATAACATTGTGAACAATAAAGACAAATCTTGTGGAACATAGTGTACCAGTGTGCGTTTCCTAGACAATGGAAGACGTGGACATCCAAGGACACTTCAGCTTCTATCAAGTCACCGATACCTGTCGAAGGTGTGAACACCATAGCTCACGCTACAAGAGCAAGGTATGTTACGAATTTCTTGTAGAACGGGGGACTGCGCAGTTCTTGAGTCGCAAGGAGTTTGTAATCAACCTATAGTTGGCAGTAAGGTGTGGACTTTTGAGTCCAAACAAGTAAGTTGTCAGCCATCAGTGAATGAAATGCTGACATAACACCCCCTAGGGGTAATTTATAATCTTACAAATTATATTTCTTGACAGCCCATTGTGAGATGGTTTCGACAGCTTCTAGACCTCGTCTGCAGGGGCGGCTGTGCAGGCGCTGAGTTGTCTTTAAGTTAAGTGTTCACTGTTTAAACTTAGCTGGTAATGCCATTTCTCAACATACCTATTATATTCAGCATAACCACTACAGCACTATTATTCCCTTTATAAATCACTGACCATTATTGTTATCATTATTGTTATCATTATTGTTAGCATTTGCGATGGAAGTGATGTAGAACATCAATCAATTGAGATCTGTTATTGAAATGATAAAGACTTAAAGACAGGACAAAGTGTTTTTAAAACCTACAAACTGAACTCAGTTTGCGTTTTTAGGTTTTTCTTCATAATATTTTTATCAAAAATGCGTCTTTACTGGTCCATGCGTCTTTACTGGTCAAGTAACCCTATCAAGTACCTCCCTTAACATTTAGAGGCGAAAAAAACATTTATCCATACACATCAATGTCTATCAACAACACTTCAGTTAATTTGTCACTGTACAAGTCTAGATAACGTGTAATTACTACAGAAAATTGGAGAGGAATCTCCCATACTCACCCAGTAGTGGGAAAACACAGCTGTTCTGATGTAAACAAAGGCGTGTTGAGTGTTGCCATCTATGGTTAGGTTTATTTATTTTTATTTTATTTCATTATTTATTTTTGTTTTGATTAATTTTTAAAAATCAATTTTACTCTCCAAACACTTGAACTTTTTATGTGGGGACCCCTTTGCACTTGCACCATGTGCACAGTCTTGGATGAGCCCCTGAACCCCTTGGACCGTGGGGCCCCCAAATGCGCGGGGCCCTAGGCAAATGCCTCGTTTGCCTATGCGGTAATCCGGCCCTGATCGCAGCTCACCCCAGGGAAAGGCGCCATTTACTTAACAATTAGATACTGACTGGCCAGTTAGAGTCTGTTTGTTAGGTAGGCATAAGGTGTGTTCCACCAGCAATAAGTGTCTTCCAGTAATTAAATGCTGAGTGTTCAGGTTAAATTTTTCTTTTTTTCTATTGGTATAATATGCATATATCAGTCGTTATACGATGTGGAGCCATCCAACCATTTATAAGTCATAAACCTAATATACAGTCCATTATCTTATAATTTACCATTATTGGTAATAATTTTCATATTTTAATAAGTATAGGCCCCACTTAGTTTGCGGGTGGGAGAGTGTGTGTGTAGGTCATCGAAGGAGAGGTATGGTGCAGCCTAGTGCCTTTAAAATCCCATCTAGCTCGGAGGTACAGCTAATTTTGGCGAGTTTAATAAATTGTTGCTTAGTTGTAACCCCCGTAAAGTATGTGGATGAAATAATTCAGGAATGTACCTGTGAACCTCGTCCCCATAATCTCCCACACTGCCGTAATAAATGTAATCACTCACTTGTTTAGCACATTTTCTTTGACAAAAATGGTGTGTGGCCGCCATCACTGTTGAACAGTTTGATAACCAGAGTTGTTCCAATGTTCTTACAGTAATTAATCAGTGTCCTATTCTTGTCATTAGTGCACAGTCGTC
Organism: Cherax quadricarinatus; assembly: GCF_038502225.1. NCBI lineage: Eukaryota > Metazoa > Arthropoda > Malacostraca > Decapoda > Parastacidae > Cherax > Cherax quadricarinatus. The sequence goes on from NC_091354.1 coordinate 25,437,593, forward strand.
TTACAAAAGATATTTAATTTCTCATTAACACTGACTCGAGCTTCCGCTCCTTGATACAACACATTCACTCAATTTATTTTTCCTTCATACCATAGCCGAAGTAGCAGTTTGAAGTTCCTCGCTCAACTGAATCATAATGCCTCTCGCCAACTAAGGGAGTACCGTCATAGACGCTAAGACGTTGTGTAGTTTTAAAAATAGGTTGGATAAATATATGAGTGGGTGTGAGTTGGACCTGATTAGCTTGTGCTACTAGGTCGGATGCACTGCTCCTCCCTTAAGTGACGTGTCTGACCTCACTAGGTCAAGGCATTGGCTTAAGCCGATGGGAGAAATGGAGCTGCCTCGCATAGGCCAGTAGGCCTGTTGCATTGTTCCTTCTTTCTTATGTTCTTAAAGCAACCCTCCCATTTCCTTGCGACGCCTACCCAAAATAATCATTGAGGGAATCATGTGGCATCATATCTTACTGGAATGTCATCCTGGCAAGGTGAAATCACCAGTCGCACACCGCATTTTAACAGGATTCGCAGCATATAAGAGATAATTAATCTCGCATCTCAATATAGAAAATTAATCTCGCATCTCAACTTCCCATTGACTCTACTGAACCCAACTGACTGTCCAGGTCGTTCATGACACACCCCAGAAATTGTCTGTAACCATTAGTGAACAAAAACTGCCTTAATCTTCTGACTGCTCAAAACAATTTGGGAGACGCACAATTTTTTTTTTTTTTTTTTTTTTATTATCACACCGGCCGATTCCCACCAAGGCAGGGTGGCCCGAAAAAGAAAAACTTTCACCATCATTCACTCCATCACTGTCTTGCCAGAAGGGTGCTTTACACTACAGTTTTTAAACTGCAACATTAACACCCCTCCTTCAGAGTGCAGGCACTGTACTTCCCATCTCCAGGACTCAAGTCCGGCCTGCCGGTTTCCCTGAATCCCTTCATAAATGTTACTTTGCTCACACTCCAACAGCACGTCAAGTATTAAAAACCATTTGTCTCCATTCACTCCTATCAAACACGCTCACGCATGCCTGCTGGAAGTCCAAGCCCCTCGCACACAAAACCTCCTTTACCCCCTCCCTCCAACCCTTCCTAGGCCGACCCCTACCCCGCCTTCCTTCCACTACAGACTGATACACTCTTGAAGTCATTCTGTTTCGCTCCATTCTCTCTACATGTCCGAACCACCTCAACAACCCTTCCTCAGCCCTCTGGACAACAGTTTTGGTAATCCCGCACCTCCTCCTAACTTCCAAACTACGAATTCTCTGCATTATATTCACACCACACATTGCCCTCAGACATGACATCTCCACTGCCTCCAGCCTTCTCCTCGCTGCAACATTCATCACCCACGCTTCACACCCATATAAGAGCGTTGGTAAAACTATACTCTCATACATTCCCCTCTTTGCCTCCAAGGACAAAGTTCTTTGTTTCCACAGACTCCTAAGTGCACCACTCACTCTTTTTCCCTCATCAATTCTATGATTCACCTCATCTTTCATAGACCCATCCGCTGACACGTCCACTCCCAAATATCTGAATACGTTCACCTCCTCCATACTCTCTCCCTCCAATCTGATATTCAATCTTTCATCACCTAATCTTTTTGTTATCCTCATAACCTTACTCTTTCCTGTATTCACCTTTAATTTTCTTCTTTTGCACACCCTACCAAATTCATCCACCAATCTCTGCAACTTCTCTTCAGAATCTCCCAAGAGCACAGTGTCATCAGCAAAGAGCAGCTGTGACAACTCCCACTTTGTGTGTGATTCTTTATCTTTTAACTCCACGCCTCTTGCCAAAACCCTCGCATTTACTTCTCTTACAACCCCATCTATAAATATATTAAACAACCACGGTGACATCACACATCCTTGTCTAAGGCCTACTTTTACTGGGAAAAAATTTCCCTCTTTCCTACATACTCTAACTTGAGCCTCACTATCCTCGTAAAAACTCTTCACTGCTTTCAGTAACCTACCTCCTACACCATACACTTGCAACATCTGCCACATTGCCCCCCTATCCACCCTGTCATACGCCTTTTCCAAATCCATAAATGCCACAAAGACCTCTTTAGCCTTATCTAAATACTGTTCACTTATATGTTTCACTGTAAACACCTGGTCCACACACCCCCTACCTTTCCTAAAGCCTCCTTGTTCATCTGCTATCCTATTCTCCGTCTTACTCTTAATTCTTTCAATTATAACTCTACCATACACTTTACCAGGTACACTCAACAGACTTATCCCCCTATAATTTTTGCACTCTCTTTTATCCCCTTTGCCTTTATACAAAGGAACTATGCATGCTCTCTGCCAATCCCTAGGTACCTTACCCTCTTCCATACATTTATTAAATAATTGCACCAACCACTCCAAAACTATATCCCCACCTGCTTTTAACATTTCTATCTTTATCCCATCAATCCCGGCTGCCTTACCCCCTTTCATTTTACCTACTGCCTCACGAACTTCCCCCACACTCACAACTGGCTCTTCCTCACTCCTACAAGATGTTATTCCTCCTTGCCCTATACACGAAATCACAGCTTCCCTATCTTCATCAACATTTAACAATTCCTCAAAATATTCCTTCCATCTTCCCAATACCTCTAACTCTCCATTTAATAACTCTCCTCTCCTATTTTTAACTGACAAATCCATTTGTTCTCTAGGCTTTCTTAACTTGTTAATCTCACTCCAAAACTTTTTCTTATTTTCAACAAAATTTGTTGATAACATCTCACCCACTCTCTCATTTGCTCTCTTTTTACATTGCTTCACCACTCTCTTAACTTCTCTCTTTTTCTCCATATACTCTTCCCTCCTTGCATCACTTCTACTTTGTAAAAACTTCTCATATGCTAACTTTTTCTCCCTTACTACTCTCTTTACATCATCATTCCACCAATCGCTCCTCTTCCCTCCTGCACCCACTTTCCTGTAACCACAAACTTCTGCTGAACACTCTAACACTACATTTTTAAACCTACCCCATACCTCTTCGACCCCATTGCCTATGCTCTCATTAGCCCATCTATCCTCCAATAGCTGTTTATATCTTACCCTAACTGCCTCCTCTTTTAGTTTATAAACCTTCACGCACAAATGATGATCAAACCAAAAGCAAAGTATGTTGCCAACCGTATGGTCACTATCTTCACATGTGACATGTCAAGATATCATATTAATGAAAAAAAATACTAGACATAATATCTTAGATATTAATCCAGATGTACTCCTTTTAACCTTTTTGGAGCCTAGTACCTAGGCCTTTTGTGTATCCATATGCTCTTGTGCTACCGTCCACAGGATGAAAATAGGGTGCACAGTAAACTAGCCACTTTGGTGGCAAAATCTAAAAAAAAATCTATTATGATGAAATGCCATTAAGGAGCAATGTCATTCCGGATATTTCTTCTTGAAACTTCTGCCCCTCAGAAGTCTTCCGACACTCCTCCTCAGTCACATCCTTCCAACAATGCATTTTGCACCAATTTCACAATTGTTGCTTTTCAAGACCCCAAATTAGAGTCGTCTGCCTATACTGTCCCTGTAATTTAAGGATACAATCAGGCTTGTCACCCTTAACACTTCATCAGCTGCAGAGTACACGCGCCTCATCATACCTCATTAACAAAATTCTCTATTCATCAATGAATCCCCTCTCGATAACAGTGATACTTTGTGAAGGAATCTCTATCCGATCATCCGTTATTCGATTCTCTCAACCAGCAGCAGCACAGAACTTCAATCATTCTGCGATTCTCCTGAGCCATCCAGGTGCTCGGTCTATATACACTCCACGCATAGATGCTGCCTGTACTTATTACAACTACGAACTCGACTTTTCCCTGCGAGCCCCGTGTGGGCGAGGATTGCAGCTGAGCCGAACTAACGAGATAATCAGCACCACCAGGAGCGTTGCTACAGCTGAGACTCATCATGGTGGCCCTTGGCCTGGTAAGCAACGCTCTCGCTTCACAAGGTGAGTGTCCGTGGTTTGACCCCCGGCAATGGCGGAAAACACACAGCTATTTCCTTACATCTGAAGAGCCGTTAACCTAGCAAGCAAGTAGGTACCTGGGTGTTAGTCGACTGATATAGGTCGCATCCTGGGATTGAGGACCCCAGTGGAAATAAGACAGACAGTCAACCCAGGGTTAAAAATTCTAACAAACTCTTATCTTATTTAGCTTGCCCAAACCTCGCACAAGTTTCCGTGAAGGCCAATATACCTCCAGTAGATCATCTGGAAAATCGAGATGCAGTAACCACGTCAGATTAAAATTTTGCCGCCGAAGTGGCTAGATTGTTGTTCACCCAAACCAATTCTGTGGACGGTAGCGCAAGAGCATATGGATACACAAAAGGCCTGGAACCCCTTTGGCTTGTAACTTATCTGTTACAAGCAAATTTAGAAAATTTGCTTAATATATCTGGTAACTTGTTTTATCAATAAGATACCTTGACATAAGAACATAAGAATGTAGGAACACTGCAGAAGGCCTACTGGCCCATACGAGGCAGGTCCTTATCAAAACGATCTCTACCTAAAGCCACCCAAGAAATAACTCCCGTACCCAATGACACCAATCAAACCCAGCCCCTCCCACTCATAAGAACATAAGAACATAAGAATGTAGGAACACTGCAGAAGGCCTACTGGCCCATACGAGGCAGGTCCTTATCAAAACGACATCTACCTAAAGCTAGTTAAGAAATAACTCCCGTACCCCTTGACACCAATCAAACCCAGCCCCTCCCACTCATATATTTGTCCAGTCTCTTCTTAAAGCTACCCAAGGTCCTAACCTCTATCACCCCACTGGGAAGACTGTTCCACGCATCTAAGAACATAAGAACATAAGAATGTAGGAACACTGCAGAAGGCCTACTGGCCCATACGAGGCAGGTCCTTATCAAAACGATCTCTACCTAAAGCTACTCAAGAAACAACTCCCGCACCCCCCAACACCAATCAAACCCAGCCCCTCCCACTCATATATTTGTCCAGTCTCTTCTTAAAGCTACCCAAGGTCCTAGCCTCTATCACCCCACTGGGAAGACTGTTCCACGCATCTACAACTCTGTTAGAAAACCAGTACTTACCTATGTCCTTTCTAAATCTAAATTTATCCAACTTAAATCCATTATTCCTGGTTCTTACCTGGTTCGACACCCTCAGTACTTTATTAATGTCTCCTTTGTTTATGCCCGTCATCCACTTATACACTTCAATGATATCTCCCCTCATTCTACGACTCTCCAGAGAGTGGAGATTTAAGGCTTTAAGTCTATCTTCATACGGGAGGTTCCTTACACAGTAAATCATTTTAGTCATTCTTCTCTGTATGTTCTCTAATGAGTCTATGTCCATCCTGTAGTAAGGGGACCAAAACTGAGCAGCATAATCTAAATGAGGCCTCACTAGTGATGTATAGAGCTGTAAAATAACTTTTGGACTTCTGTTACTTGTTAGGTAAGACACATATGCAACAGTTAGACAACTTTATTCCGAAACGTTTCGCCTACACAGTAGGCTTCTTCAGTCGAATACAGAAAGTAGGCAGGAACAGTAGAGATGTGAAGACGATGTAATCAGTCCATCACCCTTGAAGTCGTAGAATTTGAGGTTGTCAGTCCCTCAGCCTGGAGCAGTTCAGTTCCATAGTCAGGAACTATCTGAAGATCAAGCGACAGTGCAGAGACTTAAATACTGTCGGAAGGAGAGGTGCAGAGTAGTAGTAGTAATAGTGAAAATGGAGCCACTCAGAGGTTATGTCCCTCTCAGATCCAACCCTTTTCACTTGAGAAGTTTGTTCAAGGTGTTTTCTGTACCAAGATGCCATGTGTTGCAGTGTCTGACAGGATGAACATCAAAATGGTATACAATACCGACAGGTTGTTAGGTAAGACACATATGCAACAGTTAGACAACTTTATTCCGAAACGTTTCGCCTACACAGTAGGCTTCTTCAGTCGAATACAGAAAGTAGGCAGGAACAGTAGAGATGTGAAGACGATGTAATCAGTCCATCACCCTTGAAGTCGTAGAATTTGAGGTTGTCAGTCCCTCAGCCTGGAGCAGTTCAGTTCCATAGTCAGGAACTATCTGAAGATCAAGCGACAGTGCAGAGACTTAAATACTGTCGGAAGGAGAGGTGCAGAATAGTAGTAGTAGTGAAAATGGAGCCACTGAGAGGTCATGTCCCTCTCAGATCCAACCCTTTTTCACTTGAAAAGCTTGTTCAAGGTGTTTTCTGTACCAAGATGCCATGTGTTGCAGTGTCTGACAGGATGAACATCAAAATGGTATACAATACCGACAGGTTGTTAGGTAAGACACATATGCAACAGTTAGACAACTTTATTCCGAAACGTTTCGCCTACACAGTAGGCTTCTTCAGTCGAATACAGAAAGTAGGCAGGAACAGTAGAGATGTGAAGACGATGTAATCAGTCCATCACCCTTGAAGTCGTAGAATTTGAGGTTGTCAGTCCCTCAGCCTGGAGCAGTTCAGTTCCATAGTCAGGAACTATCTGAAGATCAAGCGACAGTGCAGAGACTTAAATACTGTCGGAAGGAGAGGTGCAGAATAGTAGTAGTAGTGAAAATGGAGCCACTGAGAGGTCATGTCCCTCTCAGATCCAACCCTTTTTCACTTGAAAAGCTTGTTCAAGGTGTTTTCTGTACCAAGATGCCATGTGTTGCAGTGTCTGACAGGATGAACATCAAAATGGTATACAATACCGACAGGTTGTTAGGTAAGACACATATGCAACAGTTAGACAACTTTATTCCGAAACGTTTCGCCTACACAGTAGGCTTCTTCAGTCGAATACAGAAAGTAGGCAGGAACAGTAGAGATGTGAAGACGATGTAATCAGTCCATCACCCTTGAAGTCGTAGAATTTGAGGTTGTCAGTCCCTCAGCCTGGAGCAGTTCAGTTCCATAGTCAGGAATAAAGTTGTCTAACTGTTGCATATGTGTCTTACCTAACAACCTGTCGGTATTGTATACCATTTTGATGTTCATCCTGTCAGACACTGCAACACATGGCATCTTGGTACAGAAAACACCTTGAACAAGCTTTTCAAGTGAAAAAGGGTTGGATCTGAGAGGGACATGACCTCTCAGTGGCTCCATTTTCACTACTACTACTATTCTGCACCTCTCCTTCCGACAGTATTTAAGTCTCTGCACTGTCGCTTGATCTTCAGATAGTTCCTGACTATGGAACTGAACTGCTCCAGGCTGAGGGACTGACAACCTCAAATTCTACGACTTCAAGGGTGATGGACTGATTACATCGTCTTCACATCTCTACTGTTCCTGCCTACTTTCTGTATTCGACTGAAGAAGCCTACTGTGTAGGCGAAACGTTTCGGAATAAAGTTGTCTAACTGTTGCATATGTGTCTTACCTAACAACCTGTCGGTATTGTATACCATTTTGATGTTCATCCTGTCAGACACTGCAACACGTGGCATCTTGGTACAGAAAACACCTTGGACAAGCTTTTCAAGTGAGAAGGGTTGGATCTGAGAGGGACATGACCTCTCAGTTGCCTCTCACTACTACTACTACTTCTACTACTACTACTACCCTGCACCTCTCCTTCCGACAGTATTTAAGTCTCTGCACTGTCGCTTGATCTTCAGATAGTTCCTGACTATGGAACTGAACTTCTCCAGGCCGAGGGACTGACAACCTCAAATTCTACGACTTCAAGGGTGATGGACTGATTACATCGTCTTCACATCTCTACTGTTCCTGCCTACTTTCTGTATTCGACTGAAGAAGCCTACTGTGTAGGCGAAACGTTTCGGAATAAAGTTGTCTAACTGTTGCATATGTGTCTTACCTAACAACCTGTCGGTATTGTATACCATTTTGATGTTCATCCTGTCAGACACTGCAACACGTGGCATCTTGGTACAGAAAACACCTTGGACAAGCTTTTCAAGTGAGAAGTGTTGGATCTGAGAGGGACATGACCTCTCAGTGGCCTCTCACTACTACTACTACTACTACTACTACCCTGCACCTCTCCTTCCGACAGTATTTAAGTCTCTGCACTGTCGCTTGATCTTCAGATAGTTCCTGACTATGGAACTGAACTTCTCCAGGCCGAGGGACTGACAACCTCAAATTCTACGACTTCAAGGGTGATGGACTGATTACATCGTCTTCACATCTCTACTGTTCCTGCCTACTTTCTGTATTCGACTGAAGAAGCCTACTGTGTAGGCGAAACGTTTCGGAATAAAGTTGTCTAACTGTTGCATATGTGTCTTACCTAACATTCTGTTACTTATACTTCTTGAGATAAATCCAAGTAATCTGTTGGCCTTGTTGCGCACACTGAGGCACTGCTGTCTTGGCTTTAGATTTCTGCTTACCATGACTCCCAAGTCTTTTTCACATTCTGTATGACCAAGCTCTACTTCACCTAGATTATAGCTTCGAGGGTTATTTTCATTACCAAGGGCAAGTACCTTACACTTATCCACATTAAACTTCATCTGCCATTTCTCAGACCAAGACATTAATTTGTTCAAATCGTCCTGGAGTTCATTGATATCCTCCTCAGAGTGAATTATACGGCCTATCTTTGTATCATCAGCAAACTTACTCATGTCACTAGTAATCCCTTCATCAAGGTCATTAATGTAAATTATGAACAAGAGAGGGCCTAAAACTGATCCTTGTGGAACGCCACTAGTGACTAATCCCCATTCAGATTTCACTCCATTAATGGTAACTCTCTGCTTTCTATTGGTAAGCCATGCCTCAATCCATGCTAGAACTTTACCTCCTATACCATGAGCTGCCACTTTTCTTAAGAGTCTCTTGTGAGGTACTCTGTCGAAGGCTTTACTAAAATCCAAATAAACAATATCATATTCCTTATCACTGTCAACTGCCTCAAATGTTCTATTGAAGAACGTCAGTAAGTTTGTCAGGCAGGAACGACCTCTCGTGAATCCATGCTGAGATTCATTTATCAAGTTATGCTCTTCAAGGTGACTTCTGATAATGTCAGCTATAATTGATTCTAATAACTTGCCCACTATAGATGTCAGGCTTATTGGACGGTAATTTGAAGGAGTGGACTTATCCCCTGATTTGAATATAGGAACCACATTAGCCATCTTCCACATCTCTGGCACAACACTGGTAAGGATGGACGCATTGAATACACTCGTTAATGGCTGACTAAGCTCCATCTTGCATTCCTTAAGTACCCTTGAAAACAACTCATCGGGTCCCGGGGACTTATTTTGTTTCAGTTTGTCTATCTGTTTAATAACCATGTCCCTCGTGACAGTAATATTAGTTAACTTAAATTCATCAGGAACTAAATAATTGTTAATTACTGGAATCTCATTTACATCTTCCTGTGTAAAAACTGACAAAAAATAGTCATTAAATAAGGAACACATTTCCAGTTCATTATCCGTCAGCTGTCCATTCCCAGATTTCAGAGGTCCTACTTTTTCCTTCACCTTCGTCCTATACACTTGAAAGAACCCCTTTGGATTAGTCTTTGATTCATTAGCGACTCTAATTTCATAGTCACGTTTAGCCTTTCTAATCGCCTTTTTTACTTCTCTCTTAAGCTGAACATATTGGTCAGTAAGGTTAACCTCTCCTCTTCTGATGCGCCTATAAATTCCCCTTTTCTCCCCTAATAGATGCTTTAACCTCCTGTTAACCCATTTGGGATCGTTATTATTAGACCTAATTTCTCTCTGGGGAATGTATATACTCTGGGCACTGTGTACATTATTAAGAAAACAATCATAAAAGCAGATCCCTTCATATTCATAAGTATGATTATCGTCAATAAAATCATTAGCTAGATAACCCCAATCAAGATTAGACAGATGTTCCCTAAGTCCATTATAATCGGCAGAACGAAAATCGGGGATTTTTACTGTATTATCATTATTCTTGCATTCCCAATTAATGCTGAAGGTGATGGATTTGTGATCACTTGCGCCAAGCTCTTCAGTGATCTCCAGATTATTCACTAGTGTTTCCTTATTTGACAAGACTAGGTCTAGCAAATTATTACCCCTGGTAGGTTCAGTTACACTCTGTTTCAGAAAACAGTCCTGAACTGTTTCCATGAAGTCACTGGACTCTAGATTACCTGTCAAAGAATTCCAGTCAATTTGGCTAAAGTTAAAATCCCCTACTATGACTACGTTACTGTGTCCAGAAGCCCTAACAATTTCGTCCCAAAGAAGTCTCCCTCTATCGTGATCCAAGCCTGGAGGTCGGTATATTACACCTAGAATTAGTTTTTCTTGACCCTCCACGAACTCTACCCAAACAGACTCTGTTACTGCTCCATCTATTTTTATACCTTTTTTTATGCAACAATTAATATTTTCTCGAACATACAATGCAACTCCTCCCCCCTTCCCATTACATCTATCCACATTGAATAACTTAAATCCCTGAATATTACACTCAGCAGTCATATCCCGACTCTTTAAATCATACCAAGTTTCAGTTAATGCAATGATATCAAAGTTCCCAGCACATGCTACCAAACGTAGTTCATTAATTTTATTTCTTGCACTTCGACTGTTAGCATAAAATACCATCATATGTTTTTTCTTCTGCACATTTTTCCTATTCATCTTTGTTTTTACACAATTTCTGAAATTATCATTACCCAGAGTTACTCCATGACAGTTACTATTAAGATTCTTAATATCAGAGCATAAGTCAATATATCCATACTCATTATTAATCATTTCTAAACCCATACCTCTAACTAATCCTAGTTTAAAGTCCTAACAACCCCCTCAACTGAGTTAGCAAGAAAACCCACACCTGCCCTGGATAAGTGAACCCCATCCCTGGCATACATGTCATTTCGGCCATAGAAGTTGTCCCAGTTGTCAATGAATGGTACTGCATTATCCTTACAGTGTTTATCCAGCCAACAATTAATACCAATTGCTCTGGACAACCATTCATTACCAACACCTCTTCTTGGCAAAATGCCACATATAACAGGGCGCCCCCCCTTCTTCCTAATCATGTCTATAGCTGTCCTGAACTTTCTAACTAAATCCTCACTTCTACGCTTGCCTACATCATTGCCTCCAGCACTGAGGCAAATAATAGGATTGATCCCATTACCGTTCATGATGTTGTCAAGCCGGCTAACAATGTCCTCCATCCCAGCCCCAGGAAAGCATACCCTTTGTCTCCTACTCCTGTCCTTCAAGCAGAATGCCCTATCCATGTATCTAACCTGGCTATCCCCAACAACAACAATATTCTTACCTTCCTTGTCGTTCGTCGTGACGATCCCAGTAGTAGACTCACATTCGTCGGGTAGCACCGAGAATGCGTTGGAGGTTTCCACGGGAGTTTCCACAGCAGTCTCTTTCTTCTTCATCGTTTCTGGCTTTCCATTCGTCTTCTTGATCGTCAACTTCGTCGTCCCCTGCTGTCCAGCCACTGACCACGATCCCTTCTTGACCTGAGGACTCGAAACAGGAGGACTACTACGAATCCTCTTGTTTTCCTCGGTCAATCGCCGTATCTCCATCTTCGCTGCCTTCAATTCTTCCTTAAGTTGCTGGTAAAGTTGCTCGATGGAGGGCATCTTGTTCAGTCCACGGGAGCAAACAAGACACTTCTTCACAGAGTTAAGTACAGGTCAGCACTCAAAGTACAGGTCACCACTCAAGAGCACACAAACAGGTCTTCACAGAGCTAAGTACACGTCATCAAGGGACCTCCAAACACGTATTTCAGAACACCAATACGCAAGCAGGTCTGACGACACAAGGAATGCCTGCGTACAACACCGTAATTCACACAACCACTTGATAAACTACAGAAACTCAAGACTTATCGCCACAGAAGACAACACTCAATACCGAAGAATCCTGGAATCATCACTTATTTCTATATCCGACAACTTCAACCAGAATAGTGGCTTCTATAACATAGCTGAACCACTTGCCAAGAAACTTCTTCATCGCTATCCCACATAAGAACACTGTAGAAGGTCTGCTCACAAACTTGTCCAGTCTCCTTTCCAAGCTACCAAAGTTTTTAGACTCTACAACCCAACTCGGTACATCATCAGATGCAGCATTCTTCACCTGACCTCAGCCGGACTATAAATACTCGCGTTCCTTCCACTTCGACAGTGAGAAGCGATCAAGCGACTTAGCTCGAGTGGTGACGTGTGCTTACCTAACACATCGACGATCTCGCCTCTCTCGAAATTACCCCGTGTTGAGTAGTGCTTTGAGTAGTGCTTGCTGGACCTTCGTCTTCCTCTCCACCATCAGGATTGGTGCGTCGGTGGTTGCCGACCGAAGGGCAGGAAGCCTCTTGCTGCCTGAATTCTCTTCGCCTGTTGACTGCACGCCATACAGCCAGTCTCGCCACCACTCAGCATATACAGTGCTCCATCAAGCTACAGTTCACCTCCTCAGTGTCCTGCGCCAGGCAAGTACGTGTGTCTACTTACACGTACTTGCCTAGCTGAGTACTCTCACTTTTTGGCCGATTGTCACCTCCAATTACATCTTTTCGTAATTAGACGATGCCTTCCACCTCCCACCCCCCTTCCACTCTCCCCCAACCTCCCACACCTGCCTCTGCTTCTACTAAATCCAATTCCTTCTCGCTAAACCTCAAATTTTCTAATCCTGATGCCACTATCTGTCCGGAAAATTTATTATATCAGATCACTGGTGCACCTCAACTTAAAGTCTTCAAAACCAACTCAGGCTTCAAACTCCTTCTTGACAAACATTCCTACGAAGCGTACACCTCAAGCGATACCAGACAAAAACTTCTCAACGCAGGCTTCACCATTATTTGGACTCCTGAGCACCGTGCCAAAAGCACAGTCATTGCTAAACACGTAGACTACTCTCTCCTGACAGCCTATGACACAGACAAAGAAGACTTAATAAAAGATATCAGTACTAAGAACAAAGTCTCTGTTGACGATATTTACAGACCAGAAAACTCTACCATTCTCAAAATACGCTGTTCTACTCCTGCTGACGCCTCTACACTCTTCAGTCAAGGAATCTTTGCCAAGACCATCCGCATTCCTCCAAACGCTCTCTTCACTCCGAACTTCCACCCAATCACACAATGTCTTAAATGCTACAAATTCGGCCACGACAAAAACACATGCACATCTACACAAGTCTGCTCCAGATGTTCAGCAACTGGCCACTTCTGGAATACTTGCAACCTCCCCCTTAAATGTTCTAACTGCGGCGGGTCACACACTGCAGTTGCAAATTCCTGCCCTTCTAGAAAGCACATTCTCTCCTCCCTCAGAGCAAACCAACCTCCCTCCCTACCCAACCCCTTCCCTGCTCCTCCCTCCCCTTCCTTACCTCCCTCCCCTTCCACACCTCCCTCCCCTACCCCCAATGCCTGGGCCTCCCCACGCACTTGGTCTACCTCTTCTACTCTACACACATCAAACACCAACACACAGACTACAAGCACTTCTCCTTCTACACCCACACTAGACTACAAAACTAACTGTCAACTTGCCACTGCTGCCCACTCTGCGATGGTAATCTCACAAGCTTACCAATCAGACTACTCACATGTCCTTAACCTAATCTTGTCTGCTAACAATCTTCCCTCTTTAATTATCCCTCCTTCCTGCTTCTCTTCCAAGCCTCCTACAACCTCTCCCTCCTTCCTCTCTCCCACCCCCCCACTTCCTACTCCCACCAGCTCTCCTCCTCCACTACCTCTCTTCACTACTTCTACACCTCCCACCAACACCCCTACTGCTACTGCTACGACCACCCCTCCCCCCACTTCCTTACCCACTTCCTCCCCTTCCAAAGCTTCCACTTCCTCACAGCTTACCAAAACTTCCACTTCCTCTGCATCCACCTTCGCCCACTCCACCACAACCAAAACCTCATCCAGGTCCAACTCCACCTCCTCCAGACAAAATCCACTCAAACCTAAACCTACCCCAACTTCTAACGGACAGACCAAAGAACATAAAAACAGATCCATCTCTTCCTCCCCCTCCAGGAAACGGGTCCGTAGCACCTACAAACACACATCCACTGATGGCACCACTATCACGGGCTTTAATCCAAACTCCTCCCCCGACATTAACTTTGCTAAGACGAAACCATTAAATCACGTTTAAGGCGATTCAGTTCAACGTACGTTCTTACTTTACAATTAGACACCTACTGGCCGAGCTCCTTGAAGCAGAGAGGCCAGATATTGTTTTGCTAAACAGTACCTGCCTCAAAGCCCCTCAATGTATCCGCCATTATGGTTATACTGCACTACAGTCCCCCTATGATCCCCACGATGGGGTTGCCATCCTTGTCAATTCCAACATAAAACATGAATTTCTCCCAATCCCTTTTATTCACCAACACTGTCTTGCGGTCAGAATACACACCCACCTTGGCCCCTTTATCTTTTTCACCACCTATGCTCGCCCAAACACTACTCTCAACATACACGACCTCTCCTTAGTCTTCAACTACACCAACACACCAACTTACCTACTAGCTGACATGAATGCCAAACACACTGCCTTTCATCACACCAGTAACAACCAACTTGGTCACCAATTACTCAACTTCACAAACCATAAACACCTAATTCATCTTGGCCCAGACTTCAATACCTTCTTCAACCACACGGGCCAAGGCAAACCAGACATCATTCTGGCAAACCGAGCCAGCTCTCTATTTCAACATTACATCTCACCTGGCCCTATTACAGGCTCTGATCACATCCCAGTCATCTTACACATCTCCTCCAACCCTATCCTCATTCCAACCACACCTTCCTTCTCCTACAAGAACGCTGACTGGGATGCTTTCAAACAACACATAGACAATATTAACCTCACCTATGACTACAACAACAAACCTATCTCTGACATCGATACTCAACTTGATCTCATCCAGGACACCATTACACAAGCAGCCAACATCGCAATACCAAAGAAAACTCACATCACTCGTTATTCCTTCAAACCATCACTCAGAACAAGAAGACTAATTATCTGCTACCACAACCGCTTCCTCTACAACACACATAGATTTAATCAAGTCCGATTAGATCTCACTTACCTTAGAAACAACATTTTACACAGCATAGACCAAGACCACAACAATCACTGGTCACGACTAATACAACAAGCGGACAGGCAGCGTGTTAAAAACACTAAAGCCTTCTGGAACTTTATCAAAAAAATCAGAGGCACTACTCCCACCAACAAATTCAAACACATCACCCACAACAACACACACATCTCAGACCCACAGGCTGCTACCAACATCTTCAAACACATCTGGGAGAACATCTTCCATGCTCACCCACCTCACCCTAACGTTATTCAACACATTCAGAACATAGAACACTGGAACACTGCACACACACAAGAAACAACACCAGACAGCCACATACATCTAGACACTCTTACCTCCTCCCAAGAACTCGACACTCCTTTCACCAACACAGACATTAAAACTCTCCTCAGACACCTTCCTCCAAAGGCTCCTGGTGCCTCTGGCCTAAACCATATTATCCTGAAACACCTTCCTGACTCTATCATTACTGCCTACACAAACCTCCTCAATGCCTCCCTTGCCTCTGGATACTTCCCTTCCCTCTTCAAAGCTGCTACTGCTATCCTCCTTCCTAAACCCAATAAAGACCACTCTGACCCTAGAAACTATCGCCCTATCAGCCTCCACGAAACTTTAGGAAAATTCTTTGAAAAACTCATTAATCATCGCCTTCGCAGGTACCTGGAACATAATTCTCTACTTTCAGATGGCCAGTTTGGCTTCAGAACACACAGATCCACACAGGATGCCATTAACATCATTCTCAACTACATCCACATAAACACAAAACAAAGAAACAGGACAGCCCTGGTTGCAAAAGACGTTGAAAAAGCTTTTGACACTGTGTGGCACGAGGGGCTCAAGTACAAACTCTGCACTAACTTCAACCTGCCTCTCAATACTCGTAAACTCCTCTGCAACTTCCTAGACGGCCGTACCATGAGAATCAAATTCCAAGGCTGTTACTCTGACTACTTCACACTAAATGCTGGAGTACCCCAGGGATCTGTCCTTTCCCCTACCCTCTACATTTTATACACTAACGACATTCCAACACCTGTATACCACAACTCCATCACACTAGCCTATGCAGACGACATTACACAACTTATCACTCATGCCAATATAGATACACTCACACACAAAACACAAAATGAGGTTGACAGGATAGCCATCTGGGAACAAAAATGGAGGATCAAAACCAATGCAGCAAAATCCAGCATTACGTATTTTAACTACAGGAAACGTGATCCTCCATTACCTGTCGAACTCAGAACAGCTGACACCCGCACTTACTTCCCTATCACACAATCTGTCACTGTCCTTGGCGTTAATCTTGACTACCTTGTAGAGGCCCTTGCGGGCCTCTACAAGCTGAAACATGCCTCTCAACGCACCAAACTACACCTCTACAAATCCCTAATACGTCCTCTGATAACTTACTCTCCTCTAGCCCTCTCTCTTGCAGCAAAAACAAACTTGCTTAAACTGCAGCGTGTCCAGAACAAGGCGCTGCGCTGGGTGCTTGATGTCAGATGGGAGGACTTCGCCACAAGCGAGTCTCTCCATGCCCAGTTAGACGTCCCTGCGCTGAATCTGTACTGGAAGAGGCTCAGTGACAGACAGATAGACAAACTTGAGACACGACATGACTACTGGACCTCTCTCCTTGACGAAGACATTCGCAGACCCACAAACCAACACAACCTTTTCTACTCCTTGCATGATCCTGCTCCTAACCCTACTTACAAATAACCTTCGATCCGCTGACAGGTACCTTCTAAGACAGGTACCATTCTCTGACCCACGTTCGCCTTAGCTTTTTTGGGTTAAGACATGACTCAGTTCTGCACTCCTCTCTAGCTCTAAAGGTCGCAAGTCCCTTACTCCCAGCTCACCCCACCGGAGTCCCAACAGAAGAACCGGAATTTCTCTTTTCAATATCTGTCCCACGATCGCCTTTGCTGCTGGGTTAAGCCCTGGCTCTATTTCTACGACTAAGAACACTCCTCTCCAGCACTATTCTTCGTCTGTCCCGTCTTCCCCGCTCATCCCGTTTGGGATCTTACCTGAACTTTTTTCGTTCGTTCGTTCACCCCAGGTAGTTCTGTTTGTGACTTGAAAAAGCCCACTGTGTGGGCGAAACGTAGTCAATAAAGGATCACATTATACTGCATTTGTGTTTATATTGCCGGAAGTACTTGTAACCAAGACTTAGTCTGGTCACTATAACATCAGTCAGTCTGTTCACATTAAAAGTTGCTCCGTACACATACTTATCTAAGTTCATGGTAACATATTTGGTTATAGACCTACTCAGGTTTCTAATTACATTCCAATAACATTCAGTTTCATTATTTACTTCTCTCCTAATACGATTCCTCATAAAATTAATAAATTTCAACCTTTCTTCAGAAGCACTCTCTAGTGCAGCTGACCATGATCATCTCGCTGGAACTGCATTGAAGACACCCTCATCACCCTCATCAGGACCTCTTGTTGTCGGCAATAACTGCAGCTAATTGCTGCACCATTTTACCTACCATGACTCTTTCCCTAGAGATCTACCGGCGGGTCACAACCTAGCGAAGCCCAAGCCAGGGCGTCGATCTTCGAGAATATACAATAACAAAAAGAAAACTTCGCATTAAGGTATTAATGTTTTTATATGGATGAATGAGAGTTGTTTTCTCCTTTGCTAGTTTCCTCTACGTTTGTAATACCATGTATGTCAGCGCCACCTGTAAGTCAGATCCCTAACTAACAGAAAGAATCACCTTAGATACGTAATCAAACACCTCTATTGACCAGTGTCAATGAACATAAATAAACCACTATTTATTCAATATAATTAGCAAATTCACGTTGAAGGCGTTCAAAAGAGGAAAACTGAAATTTATTCACTGTAATAAAACGGGAATAAAAGTTTTACACTATTTTACTCATAAATGGTGAACATTGCACCTACACTCACCGCCATTGAATTACGTGGTACCTTTTTTGAACTTGTAATGTACCCTTAAAGGATGCAACAATGTATTAAACTACTTTCTCCACACCAACTGCACATGCCAATTGGTCTAAGAATTTGGCACCAGACTCCGTGCACTAATGCTAATATTTTAAGTTGAGTGGATGAGACCTTCTTGAGTCATGAGCAAAACAAAAATGAAAAGTTGAAGGAAAAAAAAAATCTGGCAACCCTTCGGGAAGATTTATTCGTGCTTCATGCAAGAGTTGTTTTCTGGAGCAATTTTGTTTTATTATGGTATTTTTTTTAATATTCGTAGTGTTATTTTTCGTATTTATCATGCATCATACATACATGCATCCTTTATTATCTTAATATAATAATTTCTTTTCATAGAAGTTAAATTAGACTCTTCAAATATTTTATTTCTTTAGTTATCCCGAACAAGTGACCTTTAAAGGGGTTGCCTGACTTTTTTTTTTCATTCTTTTCTTCCTCCATCTTTTTGTTTTTATTTCGTTTATAACTTGAGAAAACTTCATCAAATCGGCTTAAAATTTTCAACGACTGAACACGGAAGAGCATCAGATTCTTGGAACAATTACAAGTGTTGAGGTTGTATAGACAAAGTTGTTGAACACATTCCCAGTATCTTTAACGGCTCCGATAACTTCCGTAGATTTGAAACGTTGCTCGAAACGTTCGAAAAGGAGTCTCATAATGCGACTATGATGAAGAGTAAAATTTAAGTGTAACTTAACCATTTTATGTGTAAAATTGTGAAATTTATATTTCGGTTAAATCACGTTAAATAACTTGCGTCTCCTAATCAGTTTTAATGGTTGGTGTTTCTTACCTCTTGAATATTATCCATTAAGTTTTGTTAGCATGCAAATAAACTCGTTGAAGTATTAAAATATCTTAAAATCTTGGAACTGGTGTAATCCATGCCATAACAAGAGAATGACTCATTTGATCGGCTTTAAATTTTCACCATTGGTGTGGTATTCTGAACCTAAGGTTCTTCATGCTCAATTTTCCGATTTTATTGAATAAATAATGATATCTTTTTATATTTAATAATTAAAGAATGCTTCAAAACGTAAATGGCAATTCATTCCATATAAACGATGATAACCCAACAACAACAACAGAGTCTAGGTAAGACCCCATGTGTGGGCGAGCTGGGAAGACGAGACAGGCGAAGAAAAGCGTTGGAGAGGGGTGTCCATAGTCGTAGAGAAGGTGCTAGCAGCTAGATTCTCGTGGGACAGAATGGAGAAACAGGAAGAGCAGATTATGCTGCAACGGCCTTGTCATGGTTGGAGATCTTGAGTGGTGAGAAGAGGTCGCAGGACAGGGCAGGCAGGCAGGAACGTCAGAGGGCAGCATACTGGTGTTATCTGATGTGATTAGGAGGCAGGTTTGTTGAGAAGCCATTTTTAATTTTTTGAAGCTGCTCCTAGAGAGGCGATAAAGTTTTATTTTGTTTCCAAAGATGTAACGTAAAGGCTTGAGGAATTCCAGAACTTGAGTCTTCAATGGAGCCGGCAGGAACAGCGGAGAGGTGTACTGGTGGTGTATCAACAGGTTGGGAGATGTGGGAGACGGTGGTTGAGGCAGAACAATGTTGTCTGCGGTGGAGATCGTTGTAAAATATACAGGAACAGCTGCTTAGGCAGAAGGAGACAGATCTGCAGGTGCAGTAAAGTTCACGACGTTGGGAAGGATCTTGAGGATATCGGCTGAAGGTGTAGAGTCAGGGAAATTGAAGGAAATCATGTTCTTTAGACAGAATAGTTCATTTATGGTGATGTTGAAAGTGCCAGGGTTTGTTGCATTTGCAAGGTGTGCATAAACCTTGTTGTACAGCACCTTGGAGGGAGCACCGTCAGGGAGTAGAGAGAGAGCGAGTAACTGGGAAGAGTGATCTGTTTAGCAGCTTGAAGAATCTTAAGTGTCACTCTGAAGTTTCGTGAATGCAGCATATGTAGGCGATCTAGAAGAGTTCTTATTTTCTTGTTGAATTATCTTAGTCACAATTTCTTTTCTCAGTGGGCGCTAGGTTGCAAGGGTATGCAGTTTAGGCATGTTAGGGTAGAGTTGGTAGTGGTGCAGCTTTATACTCGTGTCCTTCACTTCCACAGTTGGTGCAAAATTTTCTTTTCTTGATGATTGTATGAATAACAGGTCCAACAGGAAGAGATATGTTTAAAATGTTCAGGCTCGATATGCTTACGGTGAATAAAGTAGTATGAAATGGCCAGTCTATCAAAGAGAGCTTGGGCAGCTATAGCGACGTCTTTGAAGGTAATCTTGATCATGGAAATATAAACACAAATGCAGTATAATGTGATCCTTTATTGACAACGTTTCACCCACACAGTGGGCTTTTTCAAGTCACACACGGATCCGTGTGTGACTTGAAAAAGCCCACTGTGTGGGTGAAACGTTGTCAATAAAGGATCACATTATACTGCATTTGTGTTTATATTTCCATTGTGTCGGTATTTTATACCATTTATTTCAATCTTGATCATAGATGAGGCGTCTGGTATCATGGTAATGGTTTCCACCGAAGCCCAGATATTCTGTTCCTGGATGGATGATTTGAGTTCTTCACTGGAGAGGGCGGTAACGATTCTATCAAGACGTTTCACGATGACAGAACGTTTTGCCTTCAAGTAGAGGTGAAGGTTTCAAAGCGTCGGTCATGCAGTCTTGATGGCAGTAGTAGACAGGTTTTTTTCGGCCTCCTCATCGCAATTACAAGCGACAAGGAAGGCGTCCTTCAGGGTCGAGATACCTGAGAACTTGACCTGCTTTTTAGGGCAGCCACAAGTGTAAGCTTTTCAGGCATCATTCACCACATAACTTGCAGGTTTAAATTAATCTTAACACGATGAGAACAGTGTCCCTTGTAAAGTGCAAAAATTCCCCTCCCCAACGTGAGCTGACCTTGCCAGTAGCAAGGTCAGCAGTGGAATCATTATTCCACTAAGCTTCAAATCCATAAGGGTCATACAGTGCTGTGATCGGCTTCAAACTTACAACGATGGTAAGCTTTATAAAACGAAAGTTTGATGATCACCTTGAGATCTGTTAATTTCGTTTTGCCTGTTTTTGTAGAATTTTTTTAATGATTTTTTTTAAATAAATGTATGTGCACAAAAGAGGCTGAGAAAGCACAAGGGAGAAACAAACATGGAGGTACGAGAATAAAATGAACCAGCAAGTTCACAGATGTTTCTCTAAATAATAGTGATTGATAGAAATATTATGGGGGAAGTTACACTACAAGTTAAGTGATGAGAAAATACATCCAGAAGGGTCCAGATATATAAGAAAATGAAAGAAACAGTGATGATGTGAAAGGAAAACGTGAAGCGGATGAATGGACGCCATGTTGGTTCTACCGTGTGCAATCTCCATTAATTATATGTAATTAATGTTCGCCTCCCAGTGTGCATTAAACCCCACACAACAGGTAAGGATGATTAGATTCACGAGTTTTTCTATTTAATCTACCTGTGGCAGGTTTCTGGACATATCAATGTAATATATTGGCAAGTGTAATAATATACTCGTGTGTCGGTAATATGAAATAATGTAATTAATAATTACAACCTAGTAGATAAAACAAAATACCTCAATAAGTCAAGTCCATCAAATTTTTTTAATTATACAGTTAATTTAATAATCTGTGTTACTGACGTAGATTTTCATAATATACAGGAACTATATGTTCCTAATCCAGGGTCCCGGAGCTAGTTGGGTAGTTGAGACGGTGAGCACTGAAGGAGGGACACTGTTGGCTACCCCAGTGAGCCTTAAATCTCACAAGCCTCCAGGATACATCAACTTCTGTAAGTTACAGCTTGGTTATGTATCTACGAGATCTTCCCCGAGTGTGCGTGTAACGTTAATTTCCAGATTAAGTTCTTCGGAAACGTCATCACATAATTTTGAGCCCCGTTGATCCTTTAAAATAAATCATTGAGGCTTGACAATAAAGTTGTAATTTGTTGATGTTTACTAAAAATGATAATGTAATGGTGCATAGTGTGTGACTAAAAGGAGAGTAGTCCACAATAAAATTAATATACGTACTAATGTGTAGTATAAATAACATTTTAATCATCATTGTTTTATTAACACACACCAAGTAGGGTGGCCCGAAAAAAGAAAAACTTTCATCATCTATATTTATAAAACTGCAATATTCTCACTCCTCGTTCAGAATGCAGGCACTGTACTTTCCGTCTTCAGGACTCAAGTCCGGCCTGCCAGTTTCCCTGAATCCCTTCATAGATGTTACCTTGCTCACATTCCAACAGCATGTCAAGTCCTAAAAATCATTTGTCTCTCTTCACTCCTACCTAACATACTCATGCATACTTGCTGGAAGTCCAAGCCCCTCGCATACAAAACATTCTTTACCTCCTCCATCCAACCTTTACTAGGCCGTTCCTTACACCGCCTTCCCTCCACTAGAGATTTATACACTCTCGAAGTCATTATGTTTTGTTCCATCCTCTTTATATGTAGAAACTACCTTAACCCCTCGTCAGCCCTCTGGATAATAGTTTTGGCACTCCCACACCTCCTCCTAATCTCCAAACTATGGATTCTCTGCATTATATTCACACCACACATTGCCCTCAGCCATGACATCTCCACTGCCTCCAGCCTTCCCCTTGTTGCAACATTCACCACTTGTGCTTCACACCCGTATAAGAGCATCGGTATAACTATACTCTCATACATTCCTCTCTCTGCTTCCATGGATAAAGTTCTTTGTCTCAACAGACTACTCAGTGTACCACTTACTTTTTTCCCCTCGTTAATTCTATGATTTACCTCATCTTTTATAGACTCATCTGCTGACACGTCCACGCTCCAATATCTGAAAACATTCACTTCCTCCATACACTCTCCCTCCAATCTGATATCCAATCTTTCTTTACCTAACTTTTTTATCCTCATCGCTTTACTCTTTCCTATATTCACTTATATTTTCCTTCTTATACATACCCTACAAAACTCATCCACCAACCTCTGCAACTTCTCAGAATCTCCCAAAAGCACAGTGCCATCAGCAAGGAGCAAATGTGACAAATCCTACTTTGTGTTAGGGAATACCTGTCAGGAAGACTACAGCCAGTCATGGTACGTGACGAAGTGTCAAAGTAGGTGCCTGTGAAGAGCGGGGTTTCACAGGGGTCAGTCCTAGGACCGGTGCTGTTTCTAATATATCTGAACGACATGACAGAGAGAATAAACTCAGAAGTGTCCCAATTTGCAGCTGATGTGAAGTTGATGAGAATTCAATTGGATGAGGACCAGGAAGAACTACAAAAGGATCTGGATAGGCTGAAGGCCTGGTACAGAAACTGGCTCCTGGAGTTCAACCACACCAAGTGCAAAGTCATGAATATTGGGAATAGCAAAGAAAACCGCAGGCAGAGTACAGGCTATTGGGCCAAAGACTATAAACCTCATTCAAGTTAAAGGATCTTGGGGTGAGAATAACACAGGGTACATCTGAGGCACTCATCAACCAAATAACTGCTGCAGCATAAGGGTGCCTACCGAACCTAAGAATAGCATTCCAACATCTCAATAAGGAATCATTCAGGATCATGTACACTGTGGATGTTAGGACTATTATATTGGAGTATGCAACACCAGTTTGGAACTCATACATAGTTAAGCACGTAAGGAAATTAGAGAAAGCACAAAGGTTACAACAAGACTGGTCCCGGAGCTAAGGGGAATGTTCTATGAGGAGAGATTAAGGGAAATCACCCTGACGCCACTGGAGAACAGGAGAGATAGGGATGATATGATAACATAAAATACTGAGAAGAATTGTCAAGGTGGATAGAGGCAGGATGTTCCAGAGATGGGACACAGCAACAAGGAGTCACAGTTAGAAGTTCAAGACTCAGATGAATCACAGGGATGCTAGGAAGAATTTCTTCAGTTACAGAGTTGTCAAGAAGTAGAACAGTCTGGGAAGTGATGTAGTAGAGGCAGAATCCATACATACCTTCAAGAAGAGTTATAATAAAGCTCATAGAGCAGGAAGAGTGACCTAGTAGTGACCAGCAAATAGGTGGGGCTATGAGCTGTGACTCGACCCCTGCAACTACAACTGAATACAACTAGGTGAGTACATACACACACACACACTTACCAACACATCACGAAGGACCACACAAAAATACATAAGTTGTTCTTCTTGAGGTGAAAAAATAAGGGTTGCCGAAGAACAGGATGAAGAAGCAGGGACCTGGTGGATGAGTCTGGGAGGGAAGATTGAATGGCAGATCTCATGAAAAGGGAACAAGAGTTTGGAAGATAGAAAGAAATGCTTAGCAAGAAAATGGAGGAGAGGATAGCAGCATAGAGAAGGAAATGGGAGCTACAAGCAGAAGCTAAGATACAAAGCTTAAAAGAGGAACTAAAAAATCTGATATAGTCCAAGGAATCAAAAAGCAGTACAGGCATGACATTGGGAACTGCTACATAAGTCACAAAGGAGGGGACTGTAGGAGACACAGGATTTATACTGTATGCAGATGCCCTATCAGACTACCGTGGAGCCCGGGAAAAGATGAGGAGCACACCGGGAACAAATGAGGGTACAGAGGAAAGTGTAAAAACCTAAGCTACATGCAGAGGCCCTAACAGACCACAGCAGTGCCCAGGAAAAGCACCTGGATATCAGAACCTGATGGAAAATAGAGGGAGCAGAATGGGAGGAGGAGCTGGTTTGGAGGATTGCATACAAACATGCAAAGCCATAAAATAAATTGTGAACTGTAGATCACGTCTCCACATTCTGCAGCCACCTCCAGAACGTTTTTGGAGCCACCGGTGCAACCACACCTGGGCTGTTAATGTAAAATTGGTAGTAAGTATAATTATACTCATTTGTGTTGGGCTCAAAAGCCCACACCTTACTGCCGACTATAGGATGATTTTGAACCCCTTGTGACACAAGAACTACACAGTCCCCTGCATAAAAAGTAAATTCAAAACCTACCTTGTAGGTAGGTTTTGTAGCTTGAGCTATGGTGTTGTATGCACCTTCACCAGAAATTGATGACTTGATAGGAGCTTATGTGTCTTTGGATGTCCACGTCTTCCACTCAGTCTGGGAATGCACTACACTCACACTGGAACACTGTGTTTCACAAGATTTGTCCTTTTCACAGTGATGTTATTACAGGAAGCTGATCACACTTCTCTGTAATTGTTCTGCTGTGTCCGTTAAGACTCTTTTATTAACAAATTGAGTGATCACTAGTGTCTTTGTTATTACAGCATGACGCACGAGTTGTCTCGACTAAGTCAAAAGGAATCTGCCCCCCAGCACCTCCGTCATCCTGGCATGTCCTCGACACAAAAGAAGTGTTGATCAAGCATGTTTCCATTGCTTGCCAAACTTCCACCATGAAGCAATGTAGAATGCTTGATTCTTGCTGTCTGGGCATAGATAACACTTCTTCCTATCTTTAACATGGTAATAAAGTGGGTGCAGGATTTTCCTTAATTGTCCTGCTAAGGTAAGAGATCGATTTTCTCTTATTAACCCACACACATTGCAACAGTGGTCTCTTGCAAAGACGTGGCATAATCATAACACACGGTTTCACGTTTTCAATTAAAACTGTTGTTGCAGAACCAAGACGCCATTGCCCTTCCTGAAAGGGCTGAAAAGGGCTGAAAGGGGCTGATCCCCCCCTCCTGGAGAAAATTTCTCCATAGTTGCATTGCTCATTAAAAACCGATGTGGGTTTGAGGAAATGGAAGGAATGAACGATATGGGCTAAAAGGGATTACATAGTAGTTGCAATTCAGTCTGGGGGACATAAGGTAGTCAATGCAGTGATGTACAACCTGCCACAGAATTGCAGGAAGCCAAGAGAAGAATATGAAGAGAGCAACAGAGCAATAGTGGACACACTTGCTGAGGTGGCCAGAGGAGCTCACATAAGTAGGTCAAAACTACTAGTTATAGGTGATTGTAATTACAAGGAGATTGACTGGGAAAACCTGGAGCCACATGGTGGCCCCAAAACATAGAGAGCCAAGATGATGGATCTGGCACAGGACAACCTCATGCATCAACATGTTAAGGACACTACCAGAGAGAGAGGGGAGGAGATGAACCAGCAAGACTGAATGGCGTATTCGCTGTGAGTAGCTCAGACAGAGAAAACGTCACATATGAAAGGCCCCATGGAGCTAGCGATAACGTGGGTCTGAATAAACAGGCATGAGGAACTTTCTGAAAGAGGTTCCGTGGGTAAGAGAATTGGTACTAAAATCATTAAAAGAAGTGATGGACTACGTGACAACTAAATGCAATGAGGAAGAGAGGTTTGTTCCCAAGAGCAAAGAAATAATGGGAAGCCCAGAACGAGCCCTTGGTTTCCCGAAAGGTGCAGGGAAGCAAAACCTATGTGTGATAGAGAATGGAAACAGTACAGATGACAGAGGACCCAGGAAAATAGAGATTAGTCGAAGAACCAGAAACAATTATGCACAGATAAGGAGGGATGCCCAGCAACAGTACAAAAACGACTGCATTGAAAGTCTGACCCGAAGCTGTTGCATAGCCACATCAGAAGGAAGACAACATTCAAGGACTAGGTAATTAGGCTAAGGAAGGAAGGTGGGGAGCTCACAAGAATCGACGAAGAAGTATGTGAGGAGCTCAACATGAGATTTAAGGAAGTATTTACAGTGGTAACAGAAATGACTCTGAGAAGTCGGGATAGTGGGGTGCACCAGCAAAAGATATACTAACAGGTTCTGCATGAAATACACACAACCGAGGAGAAGCTGCTAAGTAAACTTAATGTCTCAAAGGAGGTGGGACTGGACATCTTTCCATGGGTCCTTAGAGAGGGAGCAGAGATACTGTGTGTGCCACTAACAACAATTTTCAACACATCCACTGAAAAAGGGCAACTACCTAAGGCATGGAAGACGGCTAATGTAGTCCCCAATATTAAGCAAAGAGACAGATACGAGACTCTAAACTACAGACCAGTGACACTCACATGTATAGTATGCAAGGTCACGGAGAAGATTATCAGAAAATGGTGGATCACCTAGAATGGAACAAGATTATAAACTACAAGCAGCACGGATTCAGGGAAGGAAAGTATTGTGTCACAAATCTACTGGAGTTTTATGATAAGGTAACAGAAGTATGACACGAGAGCGAGGGGTGCAAAAACTGGAGGACCAGGCATGCATAACAGGAAGGGCACTGCAATGGATCATGGAGTACCTGACAGGAGGCAACAACGATTCATGGTACGTGACAAGGTGTCATAATGGGCGCCTGTGAATAGTGGGGTTCTGCAGGGGTCAGTCCTAGGACCAGTACTTTTTTTGGTGTGTTTGAATGACATGACAGAAGGGGTAAAGTTAGATGATGTGAAGTTAATGAGGAGAAGAGACCTGGACAGGTTGCAAGCCTCATCCAACAACTGGCTCCTTGAATTTAACCCTACCAAATGCAAAGTCATGAAGATCGGGGAAGGACAAAGAAAACCACAGAGTACAGGCTAGATGGCAAAAGACTGCAAACCTCACTCAAGGATAAGGGTCTTCGGGTGAGTATAATACTGATCACATCTGAGGTGCACATCAACCAGATGACTGCTGCAGCATATGTGCGCCTGGTAAAACTGAGAATAGCATTCCAATACCTCAGTAACGAATCGTTCAAGACTGTTCACCATGTACGTTAGGCCCATGCTAGAATATGCAGCACCTGTTTGGAACCTACACCTGGTCAACCATGCCAAGAAATAATGAAAGTGCAAAGGTTTGCGGCAAGACTAGTTCCAACGCTAAGGGGACTGCACTACGAAGAAAGGCTAAGGGAAATCTGCCTGACGACACTGGAATATAGGAGGGTTAGGGGAAACATGATAACGACATACAAAAAACTGAGAGGAATTGACAAGGTGGACAGAGACAGGATGTTCAAGAGATGAGACACAGAAACAAGGGGTCACAATTGGAAGTTGAGGACTCGGATGAGTCAAAGAGATGTTAGGAAGTAATTCTTTAGTCATAGAGTTGTCAGGAAGTGGAATAGTGTGGCAAGTGACGTAGTTAAGGGTAGAACCATACATAGTTTTAATACAAAGTATGATAAAGCTCATGGAGCAGGAAGAAAGAGGACCCAGTAGCCATCAGTGAAGAGGAGGGACCAGGAGCTATGAATCGACCCCTGCAAGCACAAATAGGTGAGTACACATACATTCATACACACACACACACACACACACACACACACACACACACACACACACACACACACACCCAAAGGTGTAGAGAGGCCAAACCCAATGATTTAGAGAGCATACAACCAAGTTTGCTAGAGAATAGAAGAGGTATAGAAAGCAAAGGACCCAGGAGAATAAGACGAGATGTCAAAGAGCCAGAAAGGAATATGCACAGGTAAGAAGGGAGGCCCAACAACAATACAAAAATGACATAGAAGCGAAAGCCAAATCTGACCTGTAACTGTTCTACAGCCACATGAGGAAAACAACAGTCAAGGACCAGGTAATCACGACCACAAAGTATATGAGGAGCACACAATAAGATTCAAAGAAGTGTTCACAGAGGAGACAGAAGGGATTTCAGAAAGACTGAGAGGTAGGGTACTCCTTCAAGTGTTGGACACAATACATATGACCGAGGGAGAAGTGCAGAGGCTACAAAGCGAGCTAAATACCTCAAAGACATTCAACACATCTATTGAAACAGGGCGACTACCTGAGGTATGGAAGACAACAAATATAGTCCCAGACTTTAAAAAAGGAGACAGACACAAAGCATTAAACTACCGAACAGTGTCATTGACATGTATAGTATGCAGAGTCATGAACATGATTAATAGGAGAATAGTGGTGGAGAACCTAGAAAGGAATGAGCTTATCAACGACAGCCAGCAAGGTTTCAGGGATGGGAAATCTTCTGAGGAGCACATCAAACAAATAACTGCTGCAGCATATAAGCGCCTAGCAAACATAAGAATAGCATTCCGACATCTCAATAAGGAAGTGTTCAGGACCTATATTGCAGTATGCAGCACCAGTTAGGAAGCCACACCTAGCCAAGCATGTAAGCTTTGCAACAAGACTGGTCCCGGAGCTGAGGGGGTATGTCCTTCGAGGAGAGGTTACAGGAAATCGACTTCATGACACTGAAGGACAGGAGAGATGGAGGGGATATAGAAACGACATATAAAATACTTAGAGGAATCGACAAAGTGGACAGTAACATGATGTTTCAGAGATGAGACACAGAAACAAGGAGTCACAATTTGAAGTTGAGGACTCAGATGAGTCAAAGAGGTGTTAGGAAGTATTTCTTCACTCACAGAGTTGTCAGGAAGTGGAATTGTCTGGGAAGTGATGTAGTGAAGACTGAATTCATAAATAGCTTTAAGAAGAGGTATGATAAAGCTCATGGAGCAGGAAAAGTGACCTAACAGCAGCCAGTAAAGAGGTGGGGCCAAGATCTGTGACTCGACCCGTGCAACCATAACTAGGTGAGTACAACTAGGTGAGTACACACACACACACACACACACACACACACACACACACACCTCAGGAACAAATGAGGGAACTAAGGACAATGAAGGAGCTAAGCTATATGCAGTGGCACTAAAACACAAATGCAGTGCTAAGGAATAGCTGAGAAGCAAAAACAACAGACCACTGAGCACAGAGACATCAGCTAGAGAAGAGAATGAACGAAGAAATACTTCAATGGAAGGAACTAAATCACTTCAGGGGATGCAAAAGAAAATACAATGGGAGCACAACAAGGAGAGGTCAGTTTATGTCTACGGGCTCCAGGAAGCTGAAGGGGAAACTTATGAAGCAAGAAGGCAGGATGAGAAAAAAATTATTGAAAGTATCATGAAAGCAACAGGAGAGGACGACATGACCCAGTTGACAAATTAACTGAGAATTTGTTTTTTGTTTTTTGCAAGACGAAAAAAACGGCCAGTTAAATTTTCAAGGTAGAATCAGCTCGAGACAGGATCCTGCAGGAGAAAGTACAATTAAGGGACATACCAAAATACTGGAGGGTGTACCTCGACCGAGACAGAACACGAGAAGAAAGGCAGGAACTGAAAGAGAGGGTACAAAGATAGAAGGAGGAACAAGAAGCAATGACAGAGATGAACAGGAGAACACAGACTAAGGAGGAAGAGCAAACACAATCTCCTTCAGAACCACCCTAAGAAGGATCCCAACCATGACAACCCCAACGCAACAAACATTAAACCAAAACCCACACACTGTACCCTATGCTCCCACCTCCTCAACACAAATTCCATCACAACTCCCCATAGGTCCCCGCCAGGGACCCTGCTCCCCCAATCCCAACGTTCTCCCCAGGCCTCAGTTTTAGAAAACAAGTTGAAGGCTTGGTATACAAAAGCAGATGGAATAACAAATACGTGTGAGGAGAGGCATGAAAGAATCAAGGAGATGCCCCCAGACAACATAGCAGTCGCAGAAACAAAACTCACTGGGTTTCAAATCCATTCATCACATCTGTCAGACACTGCAACATCATGGGTTCTTGGTACAAAGACTTCAACGCTTGTCCATTCTTTGGGTGACGACCTACTTACACTAGTGGCAGGTCCCACTGTGATCCCGCCTCCTCCAGCTTCAACTCATCTGACTGCAGTATATAAGCCACCTCTCTGGCCCTATGTTGTACTTCCTACAAGAGTGATGGACTGAAGACATCGATTCCAGGTTGAGGGACTGATTGCCTCAAACTCCTCTCCTTACTCATTTCTACTTTGTATTGGACTGATGAAGCCACTGTGTGGCAAAACGTTTCTTCAATAAAGATGCTCATATGTTGCATAAGTGTCTCAATTCTTCAACTTGTCGTTTTCAAAACCATTCATCAAATCAGTTAAAGAGCCAGAAACGAGTATTCACAGATAAGGAAGAAGGCCCAACAACAGTACGAAAAGGACATAGCATCGAAAGTCAAATCTGACCCGAAGCTGTTGTATAGCCACATCAGGATGAAGACAACAGTCAAGGACCAGGTAATTAGGCTGAGGAAGGAAGGTGGGGAGCTCACAAGAAACGACCAAGAAGTATGTGAGAAGCTCAACATGAGATTTAATGAACTATTTTCAGTGTAGACAGAGGAGGTGAAGAAGGTGATAAGTGATCTTGCTACCTCAAAGGTGGTGGGACCGGACATCTCTCCTTAAGTCCTTAAAGGGGGAGTAGAGACGCTGTGTGTACCACTAACAACAATCAACACTTACATTGAAACTGGGTAACTACCTGAGGTATGGAAGATGTCAAATGGAGTCTCCATTGTTAAGAAAGAAGACAGACAAGAAGGACTAAACTATAGACCAGTGTCACTGATGTGTATAGTATGCAGAATCATGGAGAAGATAAACAGGAGGGCACTGCTGGAGCATCTGGAATGGACCAATGTGAAGGCTTACTCAGCCCTGAAACAACTTCAGTAAGTATTACCAAGGATGGCTCCACTTCAGGAAAATTAATGAATAGAAAAAGAAATAATAATATAACAATATAAACACTTTTTTGTTATAATTGAAAATATAAAACATTTAAATATGAACTTTTATCCTACTTGAAAGAAAAATGAAAAATGAAATATAAAAATATCTGAATTCAACGCTAATATGTACAATTAGACTGGTGTGTCTGGTTGATGTTGTTGACACCACATATTGTAGAAATTGTAGCCGTTGCTGATGACGTGGGGGGGGGTCACAGCTGTTGAGTGACAACCCAACGACTAGTTCGTCACAATCTATCCAGCCTTGAATAATCCGTCAAGATGATAGGAACGCAGGTCTTTCACCACTGCAAAGATGAGAGGTAGTTGCCTGGAGTTGGCTACACTTATCAGGTATGTAGATAAAAAGTGACGTCCCAGAACTCATGTGAAGATCGTCTTCTTCAACACTAGTTCTTTGGTTGCCAGATGACCCAAGCTGACATTCCAAGCTAGAGACAAAAGTTACAAACTGCTTAAGAAATCACTCTCCATGATAAGTAAGGCATTTAAAAGACTGGTGAAGATTGAAATGCAAAACCTGAAAATCAAGGCAAAATGAACTACGTTCTTAGAATTGGTTAAAAGTGAAGCTTTTAATCAGTATATCCATTAAAAACAGGAGCAGAGGCTTTTACTTACAGTTGTGTTGGGAGCTGTGAGTCAAGTGATTACCATTTGGTCGGAGCCCCACACGTCACCTTTCCGGGTGGAGAAAAGGGGGGGGGGTAGCAGGAGCTAGACTGACCCTACCTTAACAGGCAGATGGGCAATCAAACTATCATCACCATATACTCGCTCGCTACTCCTATCTGTTGAACTTTTCCCTCACACTCCCCCATACCAAGACTTATAGTCAAGGAGTATAAGAAGAATAGGCAAGGAAAAAGTTCTAACACATGGAAGTCGCATAAAGCACCAAATCTTCTACTGACTGTCACGACTTAACCAGAGAAATAACTGGATGAACCATTGATATACACAATATGAAACTTAAAAGCTTGGAGTTCCAATGTTCACCTCAAGAGGCGACTGTTGGTTCCCTTAAAAGTTTCTAGATATATCAAAGGTTTGCGATCCGTCTTTAAAATAAATTCTTTTCCCAGTAAATAAAATTTAAGTTTGGAGATACCCCACACAAGGGCAAAACATTCTTTTTCTATGGTGGAGTATCTCGTTTCTGCAGGAAGAAGTTTCCGGCTTAGGAAGCATACAGGGAATGGTGTACCATCATGGTACTGTAGTAACACTGCACCTAAGCTGGTATTGGAGGCATCAGTTATTAAACAAAACGGTTTATTAATATCTGGAATCTTAAGTATAAGGTCTTTTGAGAAGACGTTTTTAATCTCATTAAACTTTTCTTGAGCTGCGTCGGAAAGTTCAAGAGGTTCCTTCACAGACTTTTTAAGGTAATCGAATGAGATGCCTGTAAGATCGGTAATGTTGGGGATAAACCGTGCATAAAAATTTAAAGAACCAAGAAAGCTACGCATGAGCTTCTTGGTTTTGGGGAATTTAAACTCTAATAAAGCTTTGATCTTACTGGGGAGAGGCTGCAGAGAGTTATTAGAAAGTATCAGTCCAAGATATCTAATCTTGTTATACCCAAGGAAGCATGTCTTCGGCTTGGCAGTGAGGCCATGTGAGCGTAACCTATGCAAAACTGATGTTAATGTTTGGATATGTTCACCCCACGTGGATGTCATTACGTAAATGTTATCAAAATAAACTGAAACATTTGGCATATTACCCAAGACCATTCTCATCAGTCTCACGTAGGTAGCACAGGCAGCTACCAAACCGAAGGGCATAGTTCTATACTGCATCAGTCCATGGTGTGTAGGAAAAGCGGTGTACTGCTTAGAAGAAAAATCTAACATTGATATGCTTGTGCAATATCAATCTCTGAAAAGAAAGAAGAGTCATAAAATTTGTGTAGATCGCTATCTATTAAGGGCATAGGCTCAGCATCCCACCGAGTTATAGCATTAAGGCCTCTGAAGTCAATAGCAAGTCTATATGAATAATCCTCCTTCTTAACCATGACTACTGGTGAGCAATATGCAGATACTGAAGGTTCAATGATCTTTAGTTTTAATAATTTGTCTACCTCTCGGTCAAATGCATCCCTAAGGTGAACTGGAACTGGGTATAATTTCCGTTTGATAGGATTGTCCGTGACTAAGTCAATCTTATGGACTACCGTGGAGGTAACACCTGGAATATCCGTAAAAACATCTGAAAATTTACCCACACATTGAAGTAGTTCATGTTTCTTATTGTCATGCAAAGACTCATTGATATTAATGTTTGTTGCAACTGAGTGGTCAAGAGTCACCAAGTCATGTAGTTCTCTGTCATAGTCTATGTTAGAAGTGTCAATTACGCACACCTTACACTCCTCAGTTGTCTTATCAAAATTGTGTGGAAAAACTAAATCAATGTCATTCAGGCAGTTAACCGAATTTCTTCGGTAATGTTTCTTAAGAATGTTGATATGATAAAGCTTAGGTTTCCCCTTGACTTCTATGAGGTAATCAACCTTCCCACAGATTTTCAATACCTTATACAGACCTTTCCATGCTACTAATAATTTATTTAACTTTATTGGCAAAAGTACCAGAACCTCATCCCCTACTTTAAAACTTCTCCTCTGACTTTTGGTATCAAAATAGGTTTTGTACTGGTCCATTGATAAGCTTAAGTTTCTCGAAACTATGTCAGCAGTCTCCTCAAGTTTGGATCTAAGGTCAAGGAGAAACTGATAAGAAAACTGAACCTCAGCATTTACCTCCTCATTAGTCCATAAGTCATGAAGGATGGACAATAGACCTCTGGCCTGTCTACCATTGAGAAGTTCAAAAGGTGAAAACCCCAAAGAGTCACTGGGAACTTCCCTCATGGCAAACAAAGCACAGGGTAGGTAACGATGCCACTCCTTGGGTTTAAGGGAGCAAAGTTTCTTTAAAATGGATTTGAGAACTGAATGCTGGCGCTCAATCCTCCCATTACAGCTGGGATGATATGGTGTTGTGAAGAGAGGTTTCACTCCTAGAAGTTCGTAGAGATGTTGCATTAATTCAGAAATGAATTGTGTCCCATAGTCAGACAAAATTTCTCTAGGGATGCCAACTCTGGAGATAAACAAAAGTGCTTCAGCCACCTCTGTAGTAGTTATGGACTTTAAGGGTACAGCTTCAGGGAAACTCGAAGCATAATCAACTAATGTTAATATATATGTCCCCCAGATGAAAGTGGTGATAAATGACCAACGATGTCAATAGCTACTCTTTCAAATGGTACCATAAAGATTGGCATTTTGACCATAGGTACTCGCCTGGTACCTCGGGAAGATGACAGTTGGCAAACTTTACACGATCTACAATATATAGTGATATCTGAGGACATTTTGGGCCAAAAATAGGTTTCCCTAATTTTATTCAAGGTTTTACGATGCGAGAAATGTCCGGCCTCTGGCAGGTCATGAGCCATTTAAAGAACAGTCTCTCTGCATTGACTTGGAACAACTAAGATGCAATAGTCTATCTCATCTGAATTTAATTTGAATATTGATTTATACAGGATACCTCTTATTTTTTTTTTTTTTTTTTTTTTTTTTTCAACAAGTCGGCCGTCTCCCACCGAGGCAGGGTGACCCAAAAAAGAAAGAAAATCCCCAAAAAGAAAATACTTTCATCATCATTCAACACTTTCACCACACTCGCACATTATCACTGCTTTTGCAGAGGTGCTCAGAAATACAACAGTCTAGAAGCATACACATATAAAGATACACAACATATCCCTCCAAACTGCCAATATCCCAAACCCCTCCTTTAAAGTGCAGGCATTGTACTTCCCATTTCCAGGACTCAAGTCCGACTATATGAAAATAACCGGTTTCCCTGAATCCCTTCACTAAATATTACCCTGCTCACACTCCAACAGATCGTCAGGTCCCAAGTACCATTCGTCTCCATTCACTCCTATCTAACACGCTCACGCACACTTGCTGGAAGTCCAAGCCCCTTACCCACAAAACCTCCTTTACCCCCTCTCTCCAACCCTTTCGAGGACGACCCCTACCCCGCCTTCCTTCCCCTATAGATTTATATGCTTTCCATGTCATTCTACTTTGATCCATTCTCTCTAAATGACCAAACCACCTCAACAACCCCTCTTCTGCCCTCTGACTAATACTTTTATTAACTCCACACCTTCTCCTAATTTCCACACTCCGAATTTTCTGCATAATATTTACACCACACATTGCCCTTAAACAGGACATCTCCACTGCCTCTAACCTTCTCCTCGCTGCTGCATTTACCACCCAAGCTTCACACCCATATAAGAGTGTTGGTACTACTATACTTTCATACATTCCCTTCTTTGCCTCCATAGATAACGTTTTTTGACTCCACATATACCTCAACGCACCACTCACCTTTTTTCCCTCATCAATTCTATGATTAACCTCATCCTTCATAAATCCATCCGCCGACACGTCAACTCCCAAGTATCTGAAAACATTCACTTCTTCCATACTCCTCCTCCCCAATTTGATATCCAATTTTTCTTTATCTAAATCATCACCCTCATCACCTTACTCTTTTCTATGTTCACTTTCAACTTTCTACCTTTACACACATTCCCAAACTCATCCACTAACCTTTGCAATTTTTCTTTAGAATCTCCCATAAGCACAGTATCATCAGCAAAAAGTAACTGTGTCAATTCCCATTTTGAATTTGATTCCCCATAATTTAATCCCACCCCTCTCCCAAACACCCTAGCATTTACTTCCTTAACAACCCCATCTATAAATATATTAAACAACCATGGTGACATTACACATCCCTGTCTAAGACCTACTTTTACCGGGAAGTATTCTCCCTCTCTTCTACACACCCTAACCTGAGCCTCACTATCCTCATAAAAACTCTTTACAGCATTTAATAACTTACCACCTATTCCATATACTTGCAACATCTGCCACATTGCTCCTCTATCCACTCTATCATATGCCTTTTCTAAATCCATAAATGCAATAAAAACTTCCCTATCTTTATCTAAATACTGTTCACATATATGCTTCAATGTAAACACCTGATCT
Organism: Cherax quadricarinatus; assembly: GCF_038502225.1. Taxonomy (NCBI): domain Eukaryota; kingdom Metazoa; phylum Arthropoda; class Malacostraca; order Decapoda; family Parastacidae; genus Cherax; species Cherax quadricarinatus. The sequence goes on from NC_091354.1 coordinate 25,474,475, forward strand.
ACACATCCCCTACCCACTCTAAAACCTCCTTGCTCATCCGCAATCCTACATTCTGTCTTACCTCTAATTCTTTCAATTATAACCCTACCGTACACTTTTCCTGGTATACTCAGTAAGCTTATTCCTCTATAATTTTTACAGTCTCTTTTGTCCCCTTTCCCTTTATATAAAGGGACTATACATGCTCTCTGCCAATCCCTAGGTACCTTCCCCTCTTTCATACATTTATTAAACAAAAGTACCAACCACTCCAACACTATATCCCCCCCTGCTTTTAACATTTCTGTCATAATCCCATCATTTCCAGCTGCTTTACCCCCTTTCATTTTACGTAATGCCTCACGTACCTCCCCCACACTTACATTCTGCTCTTCTTCACTCCTAAAAGATGGTATACCTCCCTGACCAGTGCATGAAATTACTGCCTCTGTTTCTTCCTTAACATTTAAAAGTTCCTCAAAATATTCTCGCCATCTACCCAATACCTCCATCTCCCCATCTACTAACTCCCCTACTCTGTTTTTAACTGACAAATCCATATTTTCCCTAGGCTTTCTTAACTTGTTTAACTCACTCCAAAATTTTTTCTTATTTTCATTAAAATTTCTTGACAGTGCCTGTCCCACTCTATCATCTGCTCTCCTTTTGCACTCTCTCACCACTCTCTTTACCTTTCTTTTACTCTCCATATACTCTGCTCTTCTTATAACACTTCTGCTTTGTAAAAACCTCTCATAAGCTACCTTTTTCTCTTTTATCACACCCTTTACTTCATCATTCCACCAATCACTCCTCTTTCCTCCTGCCCCCACCCTCCTATAACCACAAACTTCTGCCCCACATTCTAATACTGCATTTTTAAAACTATTCCAACCCTTTTCAACCCCCCCACTACTCATCTTTGCACTAGCCCACCTTTCTGCCAATAGTTGCTTATATCTCACCCGAACTTCCTCCTCCCTTAGTTTATACACTTTCACCTCCCTCTTACTTGTTGTTGCCACCTTCCTCTTTTCCCATCTACCTCTTACTCTAACTGTAGCTACAACTAAATAATGATCCGATATATCAGTTGCCCCTCTATAAACATGTACATCCTGGAGCCTACCCATCAACCTTTTATCCACCAATACATAATCTAATAAACTACTTTCATTACGTGCTACATCATACCTTGTATATTTATTTATCCTCTTTTTCATAAAATATGTATTACTTATTACCAAATTTCTTTCTACACATAGCTCAATTAAAGGCTCCCCATTTACATTTACCCCTGGCACCCCAAATTTACCTACTACTCCTTCCATAACATTTTTACCCACTTTAGCATTGAAATCCCCAACCATCATTACTCTCACACTTGATTCAAAACTCCCCACGCATTCACTCAACATTTCCCAAAATCTCTCTCTCTCCTCTACACTTCTCTCTTCTCCAGGTGCATACACGCTTATTATAACCCACTTTTCACATCCAATCTTTATTTTACTCCACATAATCCTTGAATTAATACATTTATAGTCCCTCTTTTCCTGCCATAGCTTATCCTTCAACATTATTGCTACTCCTTCTTTAGCTCTAACTCTATTTGAAACCCCTGACCTAATCCCATTTATTCCTCTCCACTGAAACTCTCCCACCCCCTTCAGCTTTGTTTCACTTAAAGCCAGGACATCCAGCTTCTTCTCATTCATAACATCCACAATCATCTCTTTCTTATCATCTGCACAACATCCACGCACATTCAGACTTCCCACTTTGACAATTTTCTTCTTCTTATTCTTTTTAGTAATCTTTACAGGAAAAGGGGTTACTAGCCCATTGTTCCCGGCATTTTAGTTGACTTTTACAACACGCATGGCTTACGGAGGAAAGATTCTTATTCCACTTCCCCATGGATATAAAAGGAAAATTAATAAGACCAAGAACTATTAAGATAAAATCAAAGAAAACTCAGATGAGTGTGTATAAATAAATGTGTACATGTATGTGTAGTGTGACCTAAGTGTAAGTAGAAGTAGCAAGACGTACCTGTAATCTTGCATATTTATGAGACAGACAAAAGACATCAGCAATCCTACCATCATGTAAAACAATCACAGGCTTCGTTTTACACTCACTTGGCAGGACGGTAGTACCTCCCTGGGCGGTTGCTGTCTACCAACCTACTACCATATATATATATATATATTCAAATTTATATGAAAAGTTTTTCCTTTGGATAACTTGATTTTGTTTAGCGGCATTATGGCAATTCTGAAGAGAAGGGCAATTACGTTGTAAACTGACAAAGGAGTCCTTCGATATATCTAAAGGCATAAAGTCAGGGAAAATCAAAGGATGGACAGTAGGAGAAGCCTGGGCTTTGGTCTGAGCCCTAGTCAAAACATTTATAGTATCTGAGGCGATATCCTCACATTCATCTAACAAGTGAACCGGTGATCCTGCTACCTCGCTTTCGAGAGTAGTATCACTGGTTTTTAATCCCATATGAATATCACGAGACATTGCCTCCTCTGAACTTTCGAGGGGCTTTTCTGACTCTACAGGAAGAGGAGCTGAAAAACTTATGTCCATTTTTGGTGATGAAAGGTCAACCTCAGAACGAAGAATGGCACCTTTTACCTTACCTATCAGTACGGAGCAAGAAGTGATGGGAGCTAGTACGGCTTCAGACCAACCTGTGAACCATTTAGACCTATTGTTACAACGGAAGGTTGGAAAAGTGTCTGTACGGCCCAAGTAGTCTGAAAAGTATAGGAGAGGAATGAGTTTCTTTAAGGTTAGGGAACAGCTGATCAGAAATGACTATACATGTGCATCCAGTGTCTCGTAAAATGGTAGATACATCAAGTCCATTAGCTGTTCCTGAACAGAAGGGTGCTTGGTCATTACAGTCTTTAAAACATCTTCCAACTTTTTGCATTTTCTTAGAAGGACAATCGGGACGTTTATGTCACTTAACACCACATAAATGGCAAACCGGAATAAAAGACGTCAGTTTACTTTCTACTAGAGGCTTTGATTTCTTAAGATCTGGTGAACCCTTGCCCTTAGGGTTCGATCCCTTTTGGTCATCCTAGGAATTGTGAGTCTCAGCATACAAGTCAGCAGCCTCAGCAACTTCCTCAGCTTTAATCAGGTTACGTTCTCTAATGAATGTTCGTATCTGGTGGGGAAGAGCTGTCAGGAACTGGTCAGCAACCATGAAGTCTCTAAGAGATTTATAACTGCGATCAATTTCTGAACTCTCTGTCCAAAAGTCGAACAAACGAAAGAGGTTACCTGTAACTGCTGAAAGTTCTGGCCAGGCTGTAAGGTGGCATACCTGAAATCTTTCCTGGAAGAATTTGTGGTCTTTTGGTATGCTTTAAGGATTGCCTTCTTAAGTAGGTTATAATTACATATAATATCCTGCGACAAAGTTGCATAGATATTCAAAGCTGTACCAAAAAATAACATACCTAACCTAGTAGCACAGGTGTCAGCAGGCCATTCACAGAGGGTAGCGGTATTTTCAAACCTGATAATGTATGAAGTTATGTCTTTACCCTCTGTGAAGGGAGGTAAATTAGGTGTTGGAATATGTGGATTAGCTGGTAGATAAGACACATAGGCAACATTTAAGCAACTTTATTCCTAAACATTTCGCCTACACAGTAGGCTTCTTCAGTCGAGTACAGAAAGTAGGTGGGAGCAGTAGAGATGTGAAGACAATGTAATCAGTCCATCACCCTTGAGGTCGTTGATTTGAGGTTGTCAGTCCCTCAGCCTGGAGAAGTTCTGTTCCATAGTCTGGAACTAACTGAAGATCAAGCGACAGTGTTGAGACTTAAATACTGTCGGAAGGAGAGGTACAGAGTAGTAGTAGTGAGAATGTAGCCACTGAGAGGTCATGTCCCTCTCAGAACTTCTCCAGGCTGAGGGACTGATTACATCGTCTTCACATCTCTACTGCTCCCGTCTACTTTCTGTACTCGACTGAAGAAGCCTACTGTGTAGGCGAAACGTTTCGGAATAAAATTGCCTAAATGCTGCCCATGTCTCTCATCTACCAACCTGTCGGTATTGTATACCATTTGATAATCATGTGGACTAGCTGCATGATGTTCATTTACTCCTTCCTCTAATTGCTGTTGTGTAAAAGTTAACTTTTTATTTTCTAATTCAAGGTGAGATTTCTCTACCTCGCGATCTTTCTGTCTCGCAACTCATTCTCTCTAACTTTTTCCTCAACTTCTCTATCTTTTGCTCTTTCCTCAACTTCTCTCAATTTAACTTGTTCCTCACGTAATTTAGCTCTCTCCTCACGATCAAGTCTATCACGCTCCTTTTTCTCCTCTCTTTCTCTTTCTGTCTTTCTTGATTCTCTCTTTCAATTTGATCTCTCTCCTTTTTCTCCTCTCTTTTAAGGTTCACTTTCTCCTTTCTTTCTCTTTCCTGGATCTTGGAGCTAACGAAAGCTTCTAAATTTTTCCCCATTATTCCTAACTTACTGCCAGTGTTCATCCAAAACTGGTATTCCTCCAAGGGGAAAATGAAACGGATATATCAAAGAAAACGGAGGGTTCAATTCCTGCTTTGATCAAACTGTAAATAAATTGGAGAGTTTGATCCCTGCTTCGATTAAACAGTATGTGTGAGTGAAAATGGAGGGTTCTATGCCGGCTCCAACCAAACAGTAAGTTGAATGGGGTCCCTTGACCATCCAATCTTCTCACCAACAAATCAAGAGTGTGATTATCAAATGGTATACAATACCGACAAGTTGGTAGATAAGACACATAGGCAACATTTAGGCAACTTTATACCGAAACGTTTAGCCTACACAGTAGGCTTCTTCAGTCGAGTACAAAAAGTAGGCGGGAGCAGTAGAGATGTGAAGACGATGTAATCAGTCCATCACCCTTGAAGTCGTAGATTTGAGGTTGTCAGTCCCTCAGCCTGGAGAAGTCCTGTTCCAAAGTCTTGAACTAACTGAAGATCAAGTCTCAACACTGTCACTTGAACTTCAGTTAGTTCCAGAATTTGGAACAGAACTTCTCCAGGCTGAGGGACTGACAACCTCAAATCTACAACTTCAAGGGTGACGGACTGATTACATCGTCTTCACATCTCTACTGCTCCCGCCTACTTTCTGTACTCGACTGAAGAAGCCTACTGTGTAGGCGAAACGTTTCGGAATAAAGTTGCTTAAATGTTGCCTGTGTGTCTTATCTACCAAATCAAGAGTGTCCTACAACAGTTCCCTTGATATAATAAATAGAGATCAATGAAAGAACTTGTCACTGGAAAATCTCCGATCCCTGTTGTCTATTCCTCCAAATCGTTTTAAGCTCACATAAACAAAGATGACAGGATTAACTAATATATCCTGCCTTGACTTGACTTACAATAAATTGAGATTATAACAATCCATATCTTTTAAATACCTGTACTGTAGTCCTACCATAGAGAATGATTACTCATGGCTGATGGTAACCGTCTGTGGTATGCGGCGTTGAAGTTCCAATGGTAGATTCGAGATGGAGTCGAATCTTGATTCTGAAGAGTGATCCTGGCAAGGTCGCCACTTGTGAAGGCTTACTCAGCCCTGTAATAACTTCAGTAAGTATTACCAAGGCTGGCTCTGCTTCAGGAAAATTAATGAATAGAAAAATAAATAATATACCAATATAAACACTTTATTGTTATAATTGAAAATATAAAACATTTAAATATGAACTTTTATCCTACTTGAAAGAAAAATGAAAAATGAAATATAAAAATGATATATGAATTCAACGCTAATATGTACAATTAGACTGGGGTGTCTGGTTGATGTTGTTGACACCGCGTATTGTAGAAATTGTAGCCACTGCTGATGATGTGGGGTGGGGTGTCACAGCTGTTGAGTGACAACCCAACGACTAGTCAACGACTGTCAAGATGATAGGAATGCAGGTCTTTCACCACTGCAAAGTGGTGGTTGCCTGGGGTTGGCTACACTTATCAGGTATGTAGATAAAAAGTGACGTCCCAGAACTCATGTGAAGTTCATCTCCTTCAACACTAGTTCTTTGGTTGCCAGATGACCGAAGCTGACATTCCAAGCTAGAAAGGGGCAAAAGTTACACACTGCTTAAGAAATCACTCGCCATGATAAGTAAGGCATTTAAAAGACTGGTGAAGATTGAAATGCAAAACCTGAAAATCAAGGCAAAATGAACTACGTTCTTAGAATTGGTTAAAAGTGAAGCTTTTAACCAGTATATCCATTAAAAACACTAGCAAAGGCTTTTACTTTCAGTCGTGTTGGGAGCTGTGAGTCAAGTGATTACCATTTGGTCGGAGCCCCACACGTCACCTTTCCGGGTGGAGAAAAGGGTGAGGGGGTAGCGGGAGCTAGACTGACCCTACCTTAACAGGCAGATGGGCAATCAAACTATCATCACCATATACTCGCTCGCTACTCCTATCTGTTGAACTTTTCCCTCACAACCAAGTTTATAAACGAAAACTAGAAGGGATTAATGGAAGGCAAATCCTGTGTCACAAACCTACTGTGGTTTTATGACAAGGCAACGGAAGAAAGTCAAGAGAGAGAGGGGTGGGTAGATTGGATTTTCATGGATTGCAAGAAGGCCTTCGACACAGTTCCTCACAAGAGATTAGTGCAAAAACTGGCGGATCAGGCACGTATAACAGGAGGGGCACTGCAATGGATCAGAGAATACCTGACAGGGAAGCAACAACGAGTCATGGTACATGACGAAGTATCACAGTGGACGCCTGTGACAAGCGAGGTTCTACAGGGGTCAGTCCTATGACCTGTACTTTTTTTGGTATATGTGAATGACATGACGGAAGGGATAGACGCAGAAGTGTCCCTGTTTGCAGATGATGTGAAGTTAATGAGGAGAATTAAATCAGATGAAGACCAGGCAGTACTACAGACACACCTGGGCAGCTGGAAGCTTGGTCCAGCAACTGGCTTCTCGAATTTAATCCCCTCCCCCCCAAAAATACAGTCATGATGATCGGGAAGGGTAAAGAAAACAGCAGACAGAGTATAAGCTAGGTGGCCAAAGACTGCAAATCTCATCCAAAGAAGTGGATCTTGGGGTGAGTATAATACCGAGCACATCTGAAAAGCACACTAACCAGATAACTGCTGCAGCATATTGGCGCCTGGCAAACCTGAAAATATATTTTTTTGTTACCTCAGGAATCGTTCAAGATTCTGTGCACCGTGTATGTCAGGCCCATACTGGAGTATGCAGCACCAGTTTGGAACCCACACCTCATCAAGAAATTAGAGAAAGTGCAAAGGTTTGCAACAAGGCTAGTTCCTGAGTTAAGTGAATTCTTCCACGAAGAAAGGTTAAGGGAAATCTGCCTGACGACACTGGAGGACAGGAGGGTTATGTGAGACATGATAACGACATACAAAATACTGCGAGGAATTGACAAGGTGGACAGAAACAAGATATTCCATAGATGGGACGCAGAAACCAATATCCTGTTATAGATAGTGGGATGCCTGTTATACCTTCTTCCTCTCTGTTGAGTTGAGTTCGGACGAGTGATGCTGAGTAGCAATGGCAAAAAATTTGTGGACAGTTATGGTATATTGACGGGATAAGGTGGAGCCTAACCTAGCGCACGCCAGCCCCGAAGCCTGGCCTGGATAGCACTCACTAGCCCTCAGCAACCAGGAACGTGTCTCCTGAATGGGTCACAATGTATATAATGTATATTACCTTTTCATATAATTTTATATTGCTTATATTTGCGATAATAGCTAAATCGTAAATATATTGCTTTATATTATTATTTGACTTAGTTACTTTTATTAGGTAGGATGTAACATTATATATATATATATATATATATATATATATATATATATATATATATATATATATATATATATATATATATATATGTCGTGCCGAATAGGCGGAACTTGCCATCTTAGCCATATAAGACAAGTGAAAATTTGTGTATGCAATAATTTCGCCAAAATCATTCTGAACCTAACGAAAAAAATATGTTTTACTGTGTTTGTTTAGTATTAAATTATTGTAAACAACTCTAAAATATATTTAGTTAGGTTAAGCTAAAATAAATTGATCTTGTTATTATAAGGTTAGGTAAATTTTTTAAGTTCCTTTTGGTGCAAAATATAAATTTTTTACATTAACATTAATGAAAAAAATATATCTTTAAACGTATAAAAGAACATTTCAAAAAGGACTTAATTTTAAATGAGTTCTTGCTAATTGACCAGTTTTACATATTCGGCACGACATTATATATATATATATATATATATATAAAATTAAGTCCTTTCTGAAATGTTCTTTTATACGTTTAAAGATATATTTTTTTCATTAATGTACATTAACATTAATGAAAAAAATATATCTTTAAACGTATAAAAGAACATTTCAGAAAGGACTTAATTTTAAATGAGTTCTTGCTAATTGACCAGTTTTACATATTCGGCACGACATTATATATATATATATATATATATATATATATATATATATATATATATATATATATATATATATATATATGTAGGTAGTAGGTTGGTAGACAGCAACCACCCAGGGAAGTACTACCGTCCTGCCAGATGACTGTGAAACAAAAACCTGTAACTGTTTTGCATGATGGTAGGATTGCTGGTTTCTTTTTCTGTCTCATAAACACGCTAAGATAACAGGGATATCTTGCTACTCCTACTTACACTTTGGTCACACTTCACAGACACGCACATGCATATATATATATATACATACATCTAGGTTTTTCTCCTTTTTCTAAATAGCTCTTGTTCCTCTTTATTTCTTCTATTGTCCATGGGGAAGTGGAAAAGAATCTTTCCTCCGTAAGCCATGCGTGTCGTATGAGGCGACTAAAATGCCGGGAGCAATGGGCTAGTAACCCCTTCTCCTGTAGACATTTACTAAAAAAGAGAAGAAAAAAACTTTATAAAACTGGGATGCTTAAATGTGCGTGGATGTAGTGCGGATGACAAGAAACAGATGATTGCTGATGTTATGAATGAAAAGAAGTTGGATGTCCTGGCCCTAAGCGAAACAAAGCTGAAGGGGGTAGGGGAGTTTCGGTGGGGGGAAATAAATGGGATTAAATCTGGAGTATCTGAGAGAGTTAGAGCAAAGGAAGGGGTAGCAGTAATGTTGAATGATCAGTTATGGAAGGAGAAAAGAGAATATGAATGTGTAAATTCAAGAATTATGTGGATTAAAGTAAAGGTTGGATGCGAGAAGTGGGTCATAATAAGCGTGTATGCACCTGGAGAAGAGAGGAATGCAGAGGAGAGAGAGAGATTTTGGAAGATGTTAAGTGAATGTATAGGAGCCTTTGAACCAAGTGAGAGAGTAATTGTGGCAGGGGACCTGAATGCTAAAGTAGGAGAAACTTTTAGAGAGGGTGTGGTAGGTAAGTTTGGGGTGCCAGGTGTAAATGATAATGGGAGCCCTTTGATTGAACTTTGTATAGAAAGGGGTTTAGTTATAGGTAATACATATTTTAAGAAAAAGAGGATAAATAAGTATACAAGATATGATGTAGGGCGAAATGACAGTAGTTTGTTGGATTATGTATTGGTAGATAAAAGACTGTTGAGTAGACTTCAGGATGTACATGTTTATAGAGGGGCCACAGATATATCAGATCACTTTCTAGTTGTAGCTGCACTGAGAGTAAAAGGTAGATGGGATACAAGGAGAATAGAAGCATCAGGGAAGAGAGAGGTGAAGGTTTATAAACTAAAAGAGGAGGCAGTTAGGGTAAGATATAAACAGCTATTGGAGGATAGATGGGCTAATGAGAGCATAGGCAATGGGGTCGAAGAGGTATGGGGTAGGTTTAAAAATGTAGTGTTAGAGTGTTCAGCAGAAGTTTGTGGTTACAGGAAAGTGGGTGCGGGAGGGAAGAGGAGCGATTGGTGGAATGATGATGTGAAGAGAGTAGTAAGGGAGAAAAAGTTAGCATATGAGAAGTTTTTACTAAGTAGAAGTGATGCAAGGAGGGAAGAGTATATGGAGAAAAAGAGAGAAGTTAAGAGAGTGGTGAAGCAATGTAAAAAGAGAGCAAATGAGATAGTGGGTGAGATGTTATCAACAAATTTTGTTGAAAATAAGAAAAAGTTTTGGAGTGAGATTAACAAGTTAAGAAAGCCTAGAGAACAAATGGATTTGTCAGTTAAAAATAGGAGAGGAGAGTTATTAAATGGAGAGTTAGAGGTATTGGGAAGATGGAGGGAATATTTTGAGGAATTGTTAAATGTTGATGAAGATAGGGAAGCTGTGATTTCGTGTATAGGGCAAGGAGGAATAACATCTTGTAGGAGTGAGGAAGAGCCAGTTGTGAGTGTGGGGGAAGTTCGTGAGGCAGTAGGTAAAATGAAAGGGGGTAAGGCAGCCGGGATTGATGGGATAAAGATAGAAATGTTAAAAGCAGGTGGGGATATAGTTTTGGAGTGGTTGGTGCAATTATTTAATAAATGTATGGAAGAGGGTAAGGTACCTAGGGATTGGCAGAGAGCATGCATACTTCCTTTGTATAAAGGCAAAGGGAATAAAAGAGAGTGCAAAAATTATAGGGGGATAAGTCTGTTGAGTATACCTGGCAAAGTGTATGGTAGAGTTATTATTGAAAGAATTAAGAGTAAGACGGAGAATAGGATAGCAGATGAACAAGGAGGCTTTAGGAAAGGTAGGGGGTGTGTGGACCAGGTGTTTACAGTGAAACATATAAGTGAACAGTATTTAGATAAGGCTAAAGAGGTCTTTGTGGCATTTATGGATTTGGAAAAGGCGTATGACAGGGTGGATAGGGGGCAATGTGGCAGATGTTGCAGGTGTATGGTGTAGGAGGTAGGTTACTGAAAGCAGTGAAGAGTTTTTACGAGGATAGTGAGGCTCATGTTAGAGTATGTAGGAAAGAGGGAAATTATTTCCCAGTAAAAGTAGGCCTTAGACAAGGATGTGTGATGTAACCGAGGTTGTTTAATATATTTATAGATGGGGTTGCAAGAGAAGTAAATGCAAGGGTCTTGGCAAGAGGCGTGGAGTTAAAAGATAAAGAATCACACATAAAGTGGGAGTTGTCACAGTTGCTCTTTGCTGATGACACTGTGCTCTTGGGAGATTCTGAAGAGAAGTTGCAGAGATTGGTGGATGAATTTGGTAGGGTGTGCAAAAGAAGAAAATTGAAAGTGAATACAGGAAAGAGTAAGGTTATGAGGATAACAAAAAGATTAGGTGATGAAAGATTGGATATCAGATTGGAGGGAGAGAGTATGGAGGAGGTGAATGTATTCAGATATTTGGGAGTGGACGTGTCAGCGGATGGGTCTATGAAGGATGAGGTGAATCATAGAATTGATGAGGGAAAAAGGGTGAGTGGTGCACTTAGGAGTCTGTGGAGACAAAGAACTTTGTCCTTGGAGGCAAAGAGGGGAATGTATGAGAGTATAGTTTTACCAACGCTCTTATATGGGTGTGAAGCATGGGTGATGAATGTTGCAGCGAGGAGAAGGCTGGAGGCAGTGGAGATGTCATGTCTGAGAGCAATGTGTGGTGTGAATATAATGCAGAGAATTCGTAGTTTGGAAGTTAGGAGGAGGTGCGGGATTACCAAAACTGTTGTCCAGAGGGCTGAGGAAGGGTTGTTGAGGTGGTTCGGACATGTGGAGAGAATGGAGCGAAACAGAATAACCTCAAGAGTGTATCAGTCTGTAGTGGAAGGAAGGCGGGGTAGGGGTCGGCCTAGGAAAGGTTGGTGGGAGGGGGTAAAGGAGGTTTTGTGTGCGAGGGGCTTGGACTTCCAGCAGGCATGCGTGAGCGTGTTTGATAGGAGTGAATGGAGACAAATGGTTTTTAATACTTGACGTGCTGTTGGAGTGTGAGCAAAGTAACATTTATGAAGGGGTTCAGGGAAACCGGCAGGCCGGACTTGAGTCCTGGAGATGGGAAGTACAGTGCCTGCACTCTGAAGGAGGGGTGTTAATGTTGCAGTTTAAAAACTGTAGTGTAAAGCATCCTTCTGGCAAGACAGTGATGGAGTGAATGATGGTGAAAGTTTTTCTTTTTCGGGCCACCCAGATTTTGTGGGTATCGCCCAGTGTGATAAAAAATATATATATATATATATATATATATATATATATATATATATATATATATATATATATATATATATTATTCAGTGCTCATAATTCAAGTCTTGATTGTCTGACTACTGTAATTATCGCTCATTGCTCGTTTCCCTGCCGGCTTCTCGGTGTTGCTGGGCAGCAACTGTCCACGGAGCTATCACGTGATCGACAGGGGTGATCACACCTCGCCTGAAGTAGTCAGTCTGGGCTAGACTCTCTTGGTGGTTGGATGTATTCCTGACAAGACGTGCCTAACTCTCCTTTATTGGCCCTTGTTGGAACATCGTCTCTTTCGCTTTCTTGTTGTTGGTTCTGTAGAACTGTTCACAGAACATTGTCTAGACTTAGTGATTTTAGACATACTGAGGTTGTGTGTCACATAGACACTCTGAGCAACTCAGGTCCTGAGCTGTAGCTTCTGACCTAACTTGTACTGGTATCTGTGTACTGTCACGGTCGGGGATTTTCTTATGATGAACTTAGATTCAGTAGTATGGGAGTTGGGTGACTTTTGTGGAGGACCTGCAGATGGTCCCTACTTAGTGTCGATATATTATCTCCTTGTTCCTGATTCTGTGTCGCAGTTGCTTGTTATATTGCTATTGGGCTTAGCAGTCGTTTATTGTTCAGGCAAGCTGTTCTGATTGCCAGGTGGTCAAGTAGTTAGTTGATGTGAGGACTTTGTCAGTCACTGGTTTAAGTCTAGTCGAGTCTTAGGACATTGCAAACTACTTAGAGCACTTACACACATACACACAAACTTACTTGTACATATTTGTAATATCTTATTAAATGTTAATGTACGAGACGGAACTTAAGACGTATAAATGTGATATGTGCCTTCAGCACAATACTACTGTACACGAGAAAAGTGTAGGAACTTGTATCCTATATTATATTCAATTGATTAATTTAATTTACTTTGACCTTATACCTCTAGACATTATTATTAATAAACTTAATAAATTTTAATTTCTCTAGTTAGTAGCCTACCAGTTGTAATCCTGAAGCACTAATAATTCTTACTTAATTCCATTCGATAATTGGACCAGGATACTGACTACTTGTTACGAAAACCCAGTAACAGGCTGGATGCTAGAAGGGCAGTCCTTTCTAGTATTCACTGGAGATCTCTATTCTCATTAGAAATCGCGTTTTTTTAACACAAACAAAATCATCGTCCGTCAAAAGCAAAATAAACTAAAGCAATTGATAATGTTTTCCACTGCTGTCATATGAACACATGTCTGTGAGTGTGTGTGTGTGAATTTTAGCGTTTTCTGTGTGTGATTCTTAAAGCTGCTTCATCTTCCTCTCATGTAAATGTGTAAGTCTTTGTGTCTCTTTGTGTTTATGACTGTGTGTGTGTGTGTGTGTGTGTGTGTGTGTGTGTGTGTGTGTGTGTATACTCACCTAGTTGAGGCTGCAGGGGTCGACTCCAAGCTCCTGGCCCCGCCTCTTCACTGGTCGCTACTAGGTCACTCTCCCTGAACCGTGAGCTTTATCATACCTCTGCTTAAAACTATGTATGGATTCTGCCTCCACTACATCGCTTCCCAAACTATTCCACTTCCTGACTACTCTGTGGCTGAAGAAATACTTCCTAACATCCCTGTGATTCATCTGTGTCTTCAACTTCCAACTGTGTCCCCTTGTTGCTGTGTCCCATCTCTGCAACATCCTGTCTTTGTCCACCTTGTCAATTCCTCTCAGTATTTTGTATGTCGTTATTATGTGTCCCCCTATCTCTCCTGTCCTCCAGTGTCGTCAGGTTGATTTCCCTTAACCTCTCCTCGTAGGACATACCTCTTAGCTCTGGAACTAGTCTTGTTGCAAACCTTTGCACTTTCTCTAGTTTCTTTACGTGCTCGGCTAGGTGTGGGTTCCAAACTGGTGCCGCTTACTGCAATATGGGCCCAACGTACACGGTGTACAGGGTCCTGAACGATTCCTTATTAAGATGTCGGAATGCTGTTCTGAGGTTTGCTAGGCACCCATATGCTGCACCAGTTATTTGGTTGATATGCGCTTCAGGAGATGTGCCTGGTGTTATACTCACCCCAAGATCTTTTTCCTTGAGCAAGGTTTGTAGTCTCTGGTCCCCTAGACTGTACTCCGTCTGCGGTCTTCTTTGCCTTTCCCTAATCTTCATGACTTTGCACTAGGTGGGATTGAACTCCAGGAGCCAATTGCTAGACCAGGTCTGCAGCCTGTCGAGATCCCTTTGTAGTTCTGCCTGGTCTTCGATCGAATGAATTCTTCTCATCAACTTCACGTCATCTGCAAACAGGGACACCTCGGAGTCTATTCCTTCCGTCATGTCGTTCACAAATACCAGAAACAGCAGTGGTCCTAGGACTGACCCCTGTGTGACCCCGCTGGTCACAGGTGCCCACTCTGACACCTCGCCACGTACCGTGACTCGCTGCTGTCTTCCTGACAAGTATTCCCTGATCCATCGGAGTGCCTTCCCTGTTATCCCTGCTTGGTCCTCCAGTTTTTGTACTAATCTCTTGTGTGGAACTGTGTCAAACGCCTTCTTGCAGTCCAAGAAAATGCAATCCACCCACCCATCACTCTCTTGTCTTACTGCGGTCACCATGTCATAGCACTCCAGTAGGTTTGTGACACAGGATTTCCCGTCCCTGAAACCATGTTGGGTGCTGTTGATGAGATCATTCCTTTCTAGGTGTTCCACCACTCTTCTCATAATAATCTTCTCCATGACTTTGCATACTATACATGTCAGTGACACTGGTCTGTAGTTTAGTACTTCATGTCTGTCTCCTTTTTTAAAGATTGGGACTACATTTGCTGTCTTCCATGCCACAGGCAATCTCCCTGTTTCGGTAGATGTATTGAATTTTGTTGTTAGGGGTACACATAGCGCCTCTGCTCCCTCTTTCAGGACCCATGAAGAGATGTTATCCGGCCCCATTGCTTTTGAGGTATCTAGCTCCACGGTTGTGTGTACTATGTCCAGCACTTGGTGTGCCCAACCTCTCCGTCTTTCTGGAGCCACTTCTGCCTCCTCTGTGAACACTTCTTTGAATTTCTTGAGCTCCTCACATACTTCACTGTCATTTCTTGTTGTCTCTCCTCCTTCCTTTCTTAGCCTGATTACCTGGTTTTCCTCCTGATGTGGCTGTATAACAGCTTCGGGTCAGATTTGGCTTTTGCTGCCATGTCGTTTTCATATTGTCGTTGGGCCTTCCTTCTTATCTGTGCGTATTCATTTCTGGCTCTACGACTGCTCTCCTTATTCTCCTGGGTCCATTGCATTCTATATTTCTTCCATTCCCTAGCACACTTGTTTTTGCCTCCTTGCACCTCTGGGTGAACCATGGGCTCATCCTGTCTTTTTCATTATTCCTGTTACCCTTGGGTACAAACCTCTCGTCAGCCTCCTTACACATGGTTGTTACATATTCCATCATCTCATTAACTGGCTTCCCTGCCAGTTCTCTGTTCCATTGAACCCCATTCAGGAAGTTCCTCATTCCTGTGTAGTCCCCTTTGTTGTAGTTTGGATTCATTCGTCCTGGCCTTCCTGTCCCCCTCCACTTGTAGCTCTACTGTGTATTCGAAGCTTAAAACCACGTGATCGCTGGCTCCAAGGGGTCATTCATATGTGATGACCTCAATATCTGCACTACTCAAGGTGAATACTAGGTCCAGTCTTGCTGGTTCATCCTCTCCTCTCTCTCTTGTAGTGTCGCTTACGTGTTGGTACATGAAGTTTTCCAGTACCACCTCCATCATCTTAGCTCTCCATGTATCTCGGCCCCAATGTGGCTCCAAGTTCTCCCAATTGATTTCCTTGTGGTTAAAGTCACCCATGATCAGGAGCTTTGCCCTGCATGCATGAGCTCTTCTGGCCACTGCAGCCAGTGTGTCAACCATCGCTCTATTGCTCTCATCATACTCTAGCCTTGGCCTCCTGTTGTTCTGTGGTGGGTTATACATCACTGAAATTACCTCCTTGGGACCTCCAGAGTGAAGTGTTCCCGCTATGTAATCGCTTGTTTCTCCGCTGTCTCCTCTCTCCAGCTCATCAAAATTCCATTGGTTTTTGATCAGCAGTGCCACTCCTCCACCCCTCCTGTTCCCTGTCTTTCCTCAGGATCTGGTATCCCAGTGGAAAGATGGCATCTGTTATCATACATGGAAGCTTGGTTTCTGTGAGAGCTATGATATCAGGTAATGCCTCTTTGACATTTTCGTACCACTCCTCCCACTTACTTGTTATTCCATCAGCGCTTGTGTACCATACCTTCAGTTTCCTTTCCAACACTGTGGTTTCGGGGGCCTGTGAGGGAGGAAGACCTGGAAGCATACTGTGTGTGTGTGTGTGTGTGTGTGTGTGTGTGTGTGTGTGTGTGTGTGTGTGTGTGTGTGTGTGTGCGTGTGTGTGCGTGTGTGTGTGTGTGTGTGTACACGTGTGTGTACACGTGTGTGTACGTGTGTGTACGTGTGTGTGCGTGAGTACGTGTGTGTGTACGTGTGTGTGTACGTGTGTGTATGTGTGTATATATATGTGCGTGTGTGTGTTTGTGCGTGTGTGTGTGTGTTTGTACGTGTGTGTGTGTGTGCTCTATTGTACTCGCCTAATTGTGGTTGCAGGGGTCGATACTCAGCTCCTGGCCCCGCCTCTTCACTAAGTGTTACTACGTCCTCTCTCTCCCTGCTCATGAGCTTTATCATGCCTCATCTTAAAGCTATGTATGGTTCCTGCCTCCACTACCTCACTTGCTAGGCTATTCCCCTTCCTGACTACTCTATGACTGAAGAAATACTTCCTAACATCCCTTTGACTTATCTGAGTCTTCAGCTTCTAATTGTGATCCCTTGTTTCTGTGTCCCATCTGTGGAACTTCCTGTCTCTGTCCACCTCGTCTATTCCCCGCAGCATTTTGTATGCCGTTATAATGTCTCCCCTAACCCTCCTGTCCTCAAGTGTCGTCAGGCCTATTTCCCTTAGCCTTTCTTCGCAGGACATTTCCCTTAGCTCTGGAATTAATCTTGTTGCAAACCTTTGCACTTCTCTAATTTCTTGACGTGCTTAACCAGGTGTGGGTTCCAAACTGGTGCTGCATTCCCCAGTATGGGCCTGACGTACACGGTGTACAGTGTCTTGAACGATTCCTTACTTAGGTATCGCAACGCTATTCTCAGGTTTGCCAAGCGCCCATATGCTGCAGCAGTTATCTGGTTGATGTGTGATTCCGGAGACGTGCTCAGTATTATACTCACCCTGAGTGAGGTTTGCAGTCTTTGAACACCTAGACTATACTCTGTCTGAGGTCTTCTTTGCTTCCCTGTCAGGTATTCTCTGATCCACTACAGTGCCCTTCCTGTTATTCGTGCCTGATCTTCTTCACTAATCTCTTGTGAGGAACTCTGTTGAAGGCCTTCTTGCAGTCCAAGAAAATGCAGTCAACCCACCCCTCTGTCTTGTGTTTAACTTCTGTTACCTTGTCATAAAACGCCAGGATGTTTGTGACAGGATTTGCCTTCCATGAATCCGTGCTGGTTGTCATTTGTAATCTTGGTCTGTTCCAGGTGTGTGTGTGTGTGTGTGTGTGCTCACCTAATTGCTCACCTAATTGTGGTTGCAGGGGTCGAGACTCAGCTCCTGGCCCCACCTCTTCACTGATCGCTACTGGATCCTCTCTCTGCTTCCTGAGCTTTGTCATACCTCTTAAAACTATGTATGGTTCCTGCCTCCACTACTTCACTTGCTAGGCTATTCCACTTGCTGACAACTCTATGACTGAAGAAATACTTCCTAACGTCCCTGTGACTCGTCTGAGTCTTCAGCTTCCAGTTGTGACCCCTTGTCCCTGTGTCCCCTCTCTGGAACATCCTATCTCTGTCCACCTTGTTGCAAACCTTTGTACTTTCTCTAACTTCTTGACGTGCTTGACCAGTTGTGGGTTCCAGACTGGTGCTGCATACTCCAGTATGGGCCTAACATACACAGTGTACAGTGTCTTGAACGATTCCTTATTAAGGTATCGGAACGCTATTCTCAGGTTTGCCAGGCGCCCGTATGCTGCAGCGGTTATTTGGTTGATGTGTGCCTCCGGTGATGTGCTCGGTGTTATGGTCACCCCAAGGTCTTTCTCCCTGAGTGAGGTCTGTAGTCTTTGTCCACCTAGCCTATACTCTGTCTGCGGTCTTCTTTGCCCCTCCCCAATCTTCATGACTTTGCATTTGGCTGGATTGAATTCGAGAAGCCAGTTGCTGGACCACATGTCCAGCCTGTCCAGGTCTCTTTGCAGTCCTGCCTCATCCTCGTCCAATTTAATTCTTCTCATCAACTTCACGTCATCTGCGAAGAGGGACACTTCAGAGTCTATTCCTTCCATCATGTCGTTCACATATATCAAAAATAGCACTGGTCCTAGAACTGACCCCTGTGGGACCCCGCTCGTAACAGGCGCCCACTGTGATACCTCTTCACGTACCATGACTCGTTGCTGCCTCCCTGTCAGGTATTCCCTTATCCATTGCAGTGCCCTCCCTTTTACGTGCGCCTGATCCTCCAGCTTCTGCACTAATCTCTTGTGGGGAACTGTGTCAAAGGCCTTCCTGCAGTCTAGGAAAACGCAATCTACCCACCCCTCTCTCTCGTGTCTTACTTCTGTTACCTTGTCATAAAACTCCAGGAGGTTTGTGATACAAGATTTGCCTTCCATGAACCCATGCTGGTTTTCATTTATAATCTTGTTCCTTTCCAGGTGTTCGACCACTCTCCTCCTGATAATCTTCTCCATGACTTTGCACACAATACATGTCAGAGACACAGGTCTGTAGTTTAGTGCCTCGTTTCTGTTTCCTTTCTTAAATATGGGGACTACATTAGCTGTCTTCCATTTCTCAGGTAGTTGCCCAGTTTCAAGGGATGTGTTGAAGATTGTGGTTAGAGGCACGCACAGCATCTCTGCTCCTTCTCTAAGGACCCATGGGGAGATGTCCGGTCCCATCGCCTTTGAGGTGTCAAGGTCACTTAAGAGCTTCTTCACCTCCTCCTCAGTTGTTCGTATGTCATCCAACACTTGTTGGTATATTCCCTCTTGATGTTCCCTTCTGTGCTGTCTTCCCACAGCCCTTCCTGTCTCTACTGTAAAAACTTCCTTAAATCTCCTGTTCAGCTCCTCACATACCTCCTGATCATTTCTTGTGAGTTCTCCACCTTCTGTCCTTAATCTGATCACCTGGTCTTTGACTGTTGTCTTCCTCCTGATGTGGCTATACAACAGTTTTGGGTCAGTCTTGATTCTCGATGCTATGTCATTTTCATACTGTCGCTGGGCCTCCCTCCTTACCTGTGCGTACTCATTCCTGGCTCTGCGACTGATCTCCCTATTTTCGTGTGTTCTCTGCCTTCTGTACTTTTTCCATTCTCTATTGCATTTTGTTTTTGCCTCCTTACAACGTCGGGTAAACCAGGGGCTCGTTCTGGTCTTCCCGTTGTTACTGTTGCCCTTGGGAATAAACCTTTCCACTGCCTCCTTGCATTTTGTTGTTACATATTCCATCATTTCATTTACTGGCTTTCCTGCCAGTTCTCTGTCCCACTGGACCTCCCGCAGGAAGTTCTTCAACCCTATGTAGTCCCCTCTTTTATAGTCAGGCTTTTCCCATTCAACTCCTGTTATTCTCTCCACTTGCAGCTCTACTATGTATTCAAAGCACAGAACCACGTGGTCGCTAGCTCCTAGGGGACTCTCATACTTGATGTCCTCAATATCTGAGCTGCCCAGGGTGAACACAAGGTCCAATCTTGCTGGTTCATCCTCCCCTCTCACTCTGGTAGTGTCCTTAACATGTTGGTGCATGAGGTTTTCCAGCACCACGTCGAACATCCTGGCTCTCCATGTTTCGGGACCCCTATGTGGTTCCAGGTTTTCCCAGTCAATCTCCCTGTGGTTGAAATCCCCCATAACCAGCAACTTTGCTCTGCTGGAGTGAGCTCTTCTTGTCACCTCAGCAAGTGTGTCCACCATTGCTCTGTTGCTCTCTTCATATTCCTCTCTTGGCCTCCTGCAGTTCTGTGGTGGATTATACATCACTGCAATGACCACTTTGTGTTCCCCAGACTGAAGTGTACCTGCTATGTAGTCTCTTTTTCCCGTCTCATCTATTCCTTTCATTTTCGCGAATTTCCATCTGTTTTTTACGAGCAGAGCAACCCCACCTCCCCCCCTGCCCCTTCTATCTTTCCTCATGATCTGGTATCCTGGTGGGAAGATTGCATCTGTTATTGTCTCCATGAGTTTTGTTTCTGTAACTGCTATGATGTCTGGGGACTTCTCATTGATTCTTTCTTGCCATTCATGTTTATTCGTTAATCCATCTGCATTTGTGTACCAAACCTTCAACTTCTGTTCTAATACTGTAA